>NC_087178.1:15499750-15502250 GCF_035594125.1 Scylla paramamosain
CTGACTGTGTGATCCCACTCGGTCACCTAAGGACATGTGACAACACCTGGAGGAAACTATCCTAAGTATTGTGGTGTTTGCAAAAAAAACAATGCAAGTATCATTACAAAAATATACATTACACTAACTTGCCTTTTTTTTAGAGCATCACAGTGTATATATACTACAACACCATTTAATTTTGAGGTAGGAAGTACCTAACATGAGGTGTGTCTTAGTATAAGTGTGGCAGCGTCACAGGCTGGGCAATCCCCAGAAAGGACATTGCCTAAATGTTCAATTCAAAATTATCAGACTCATAGTCTATGTCAAATCCCCTAACTACAGGCAGAATTTTATTAAGTATACCACAATATTCAGTAATATATTTGCCACTGATCCCACGCCCTCAACCTTCCGTTATGTATGATATAAAACCCAGTGTGACAGGATGTTTCTTGTTACTGTGACTGGAGATTTGTAGTGAGAATATGTTTTATTTCTAGCTCCCAAATCACTTGAATTTTCAGTATCTATCTCAGAGCAATCAATTATTGCAATACACGCTGGAAATTAATTTTTAATGACCATGGGAAAGTTACTTGTAGTATATTCTCTTTCAGGTCAATAAACTAATGATGGTATCAAATGAGTATCAAATGGTATCAAATCATGAATAACATGATTAAAGGTGCGAGAGGCTATCGAGCTGCTCACATTAAACATGTAGCCCAAGTCCTGGACATTTAGATTAAACCAAATTCTCATGAAGATTATAACAAATCGCTGAAATCTAGTTAAACAAGATACCTCTTTCGAATAATCAATAGTGAAATTAGATATATGCATTAAAACATGAAATGTTGGCAGCCTGGTGTAATACTTTACTTTCACATCATTTCCAGGTTGGCTGAGAACCGATAAAACGACGCACCACTCTCCCCTTGTGTGTTCTTGCACTCAGCTGTACAACAGCTGTGGACCATGGTTAAAAAGGTCGCTAGCAATGACCTATGGTACTCGATCACGGTAAATATGGACCTCTTAAAATAGCCGACCTTCGCATTCGATGGTTTTGATCTTGGACGTGGTGATGATGACCCCTAACGGGAGCAGCCGAAAGGAGAATAATTGCTTTGATATCTAAGGTAGCTGCCTTAGTGTCCTGTGTCCCTCTGTTTCCTGCCATCCCACCCAATCGTCGCTTATTCACGTAAGAAACACAATTTAAAGAACCTATGCAAATCACCCCTCCCCCAGGTTGCAATCAACTGAGAGGAGGAGGTGGCAGTGGTGGCCTGGCTAGTCACTTCTCTAAATACTATTCTTGTTACCATATTGCTTTGATACACATAGCCAGACTACCGCAGTGCTTGGTATGTCTGCTCTTTCCTTTCCTTTGCTGGTGTCTTCTCAGTAATAGCAGGAAAGCAAGAAATTCGTGAAAAAAAGATAATAATAAATAAATAAGAGAATAAATAAAAAATATATAAAAAATGAATTAATAAATAAAAATGAATAAATAAATAAAATAAAAAATTGAAGACAAGATTCTCTCCTTCGGCCGTGTTGTTACTTGGTGGTTCACTGTTAGGTGTTTGTTTCACTTATTTCCCGCCTTCAGCAACTCAGCAAGAGCACGCCACGCCCACCATTACTTCATAATCATAAAATTTAAGGTAACCGTCCCTTGGTGAAGTCTGGGCTGGTATTTATACAAGTGCTAAGCATGGTCTTAGCTCAAAGAAATGTTAAGGCAGTACTTACAAGCATGTATTATAAAATGTCTCAAAACCCGTCAGATGTCCCGAGCGCGACTTAGTTCTGTTAGCAAACAATATTTAAGCCACCACTCGAGGTAACTCAAGCTGGCTAAGACAACAAGAACAACAACAAATATGGCTGACAGGGTTAGGTCCAAGCACAGGCGATTATACTTCAGTCCAAGTACACGTTATTGTACTATGTTCAAGTACTTTATGTGATAAAAAAAAAAAATCCTGTCACAGATTCGTAAAGCATGAAAGTTAGTAGTTTTTGTATATATACATTAATGAGTACACTGTTAAAAAGTGGGATTTGATATAGAAAAGTAAATGGAAATTCTACCTTTGTTTTACTTTAACATGACAGCAATAAACGCGTTCACGCTTGTTGAATAATGTGCTATACTGGGCCTGTCTACTGTAGTATGTTACCCATTGAGAAAACACTACTTAATTATGCACCTTTATCCCATATTACACTGCAGTATCTTAACACTCAATGTACGTATTTACCCAATGATATCATTACGAAGTTCGCTAGAATCTGTATACAGTATATAACTTTTGATTAAATTCAATTTACTTGTTTGTATTTGAATGTACTTAGTATTTTCCAAGTACTTTAAACACTTTAAACACTTTAAACACTTTGGTCTAAGTACAAGTACGAGTAACGTCGAATTTTTAAACTCCAAGTACAAATACATGAAAATCCGTTCCAAAGTCCATGTACATATTTGGACCCGACCCTGATA
>NC_087178.1:15507250-15519750 GCF_035594125.1 Scylla paramamosain
CTTTTCATTGTACTTAGAACCAAAATATTTTCATACAGTATTAGTACACTGAAGTGGACTTTGCCTTTGCTTCATTCATTACAAACCATTTCATTAGAAAAATTACAGTAATTACCATTGAAGTACAAGTTTTTGTATTTAGTTATCCTAACATTATCTTCATAATGCAGAGGACTTTTTACTTTGTGTCGTTCATTACAGGTAATTCATTTAATAGTATTGCCACATAAGCCTACTTACCTATAGTAGACTTGATAGAAAGTTATATGCATAAGGAAATTATTATTATTTGATTATTTATATTTTACAGTCTAGAAGATTGAGCCACAAGGGATTGGACTGCAGTAGGGGCATATTTGGGACCTTGAAACGTTGCAAAACCTTGCAGAACTGAGTTACAGTATAGGTCTTGTTCTTTACTAATTTACAGTTTAACTCAATAAATTCATTTGATACTGTATTAGATTTTTAATGGTATAAATATGCCTAATTAAAAAGAGGGAAAAACAATACTTGGAACTTTGTTTAACTTTAATCATTGCACTTAAAAGAGTTCTCACTGTTTCACTATCTACTTATTACTGAAGTATTTTGGCACTAAATCAAAAGCCTGCCTCTGGGAAACATATGCCTCCTTGCGGGCCTCCTAAGTCTGCAGCTTGGCTTCCTCTGCTCGCTACCTGGCTTCCTCTGCCCATTGCCGGTTCTGTGCTTTGTGGAGATCAGCTTTGAGGATCTGTTGGAGCAAGTCCTTCTGTTGTGGAGGTTTGGGGACTCCGGCATTGGTATTATAGAGGATGCAAGTATAGGAGACACAAGCTGTGTTACAATTTGGTCTAAATATGAGGTTGGGGTTGAAGCTGGTGGGGAGTGTAGTCATCCTCCTCAGACACATAGAGAATAACTTCCTCTGGAGTACTGGCATTCACATCCCTAAAAATGAACAGTAACATAATAAATAATTAAAAAATCATTATTTTCTTAATACAGTTAGATAGTACCCAATTTGTCATGTAGTTAAATGCTATCCAATTTATTGCGGGCTACCCTCCAATATAACAAGTCAGTACTAAGAAGAAAAATTTAACAGCATACAGTCAAGTACTGTAGAGTAAGTGCACAACCAAAAAAAAAGGGCACTTATACTGAGAGCTATAAAAGAAATAGTTATAGAAGGGAATAATATTACAAGTTTCCTTGTGTTAACCTTTAAAGGACACTAATGAGGAAAAATGTCTCATAAAGTAATTACACAAGAATGGAACCACTGTAACTGGATTTCAGTAAATGGTGTAAAGAGCATAATGACATAGGTAGGTATAGCATATTACTGCCCGTCTTTCCATGCCCACTTTTAATGTGACCCATATTGCCCTTGAACTGACCCATCCATAGTCTTTCACACCTCTTTTAGCTCTTTTACTCATTATTATTGCCACCTCTTGCTCTCCATTCACTCCACCTCCTATCCCCCTCCCTACATTCCTTAAACCTTAATTTCACTCAGTTTGTATCTAGCCTTGCATCCTCACTCACTTGTAATCTTGAACTCTTTCTGTCTTTCATTCATTTGACATTTCAATAATTTCAATAGTTCTAAATCTTCATATGTGATTTTTAGTGCACTTTATAGTTTGGCACGATCAGTACTCGAAAAGAGAAATAAGCATTTGCCATTACCTAGCAGGGAAGACAGGGTAGCTCATCTGGCTTCACATCCTAATGATGATAATGATGTTTTGCCTTTCCTGATAATTATGCTATGTGTTTCCAACAAAAATTATCCCACCATCCCTTCCCATGGTCATTATAAGCATGGAAAGATGAAACCATCATCATTAAGATAGGTGAAACAATTTTCATAATCAGGATATTGTGAAGGCTGGTGCATTACCCAGCCTCCTCCTAATAGTTTATGGCATATGCTTATTTCTTAGATTTTTTATTGTGCAAAATTATAAAATGTACTAAGTATTACTGCGACTTGTTATTTTGTTGTCTGTATGAATCCAGATAAAATTCAGATCCATATCAATGATCTAGATCTGATCAGTGCTGTAAATCTCATCATACCTTTGAGAACACAGCATCCTCCAGCTGGGAATATCATGATTTCCTATGTCATAACCAGCGTGGTTTATCCCATGAATTATTCTAGACTCATTCCCAAGAAAATCCCCAACCAGCACTGTGATATCATCCAATGGTTTCTTGGATAGAGAACCTTCTCCTGAAAATGGCCAATAAAATTGTTAGGTATCACAGATACCACCCAAGCTGAGATTCGCCTTAACTAAAGAATAATTTTGGTAATTCTGTATGAGAGCTCTGTTGTATTTTATTTTTCTCAGTTCATCTTTAAATATATTTATTTCATTGCTTTTGTTAAAATTCAATTGCAATATAAAGAGTTACACTTTTATGCAAAACAAAATAAACATTGGTTGATTCATAGACATGTTCTGTTGATACATAACATGTTAATTACTCAGCCTTACAAATGTTTTACCATCAAATAATCACTCAGATGAGAAATCATGACATGAAGCATTCAGTCTTCAACATGGCATAAAATAAGGCTGTAATAATAAAAGAAAACCACCCACAAGATAATAACAGGGTTAACAGTTTAATTTATTGCCACCTGACAATACATGATATGATGAAGAAACTTATGCTAAAAGTATCTTCAGACTCATTTAGGGGGGAATGATTAGCCCCCTTGTGCTATATATATATATATATATATATATATATATATATATATATATATATATATATATATATATATATATATATATATATATATATATATATATATATATATATATATATATATATATATATATATATATATATATATATATATATATATATACCTGGAAATCAGTCAATATTATTGAAAAATTAACACTCACTTTAAAATTTGATGTATTAACTAGGATGAAATCATTTATGATGATTCTTGACTGACACTTTCCAATCAGTACTGTAAAACAGTGTATTGAAAATGGGGAGTTTTCAGAACTAGTGGTTGTCACCAGGTGGAAGCACAGACACAAACTCCTCTTACTTACAAGCAATATCAGATATACCTAGTGTTATTCTATTTACATGAAGATGCAATGGGCTTATATAATATATTTTTTCTACGTAATTCCTTCTCAGTAGTAACACAAGTAAAATCAAATTCTTTTCATGAAGAAATGTATATAAGTTGATTTTCTAGTGAATCAGCATTTAGATTTATTTGGTCATCTTAACATTTCCAAATGAATACACTCTTATAAAGTAACCATGAAATATCGTTTTTTTTTTTTTTTTTTTAATCTTTTTAGCTCTCTTATCTTGATTGGAAACGTCTTAATCTAGACGACAGTAAACATAAAGGCAACATGTCTGTGATAGTCAAAAGTCCAAATTACATAGATCTTCCTAGTTTATGAAACGGCAATTTTAATAAAAAAGATTGGCAACTCGAGTGTCCTGGCGATAGTAATGCTGTATCTCTAACCAAAACAAACACCTGACTAGGCCGCGCTGGTTGGACTTAAGAAACACGATGTTGGACAAGAAGTTGAATGTTGCTGCGGTGCCCATCTCCACTACGCCCTAAGCAATGGATTGCGGTAGCTGGACACTACAGCAGCAGCAGGATCGCCTGAGAGATGTTTGTTTTGGTTCTCCATTACTTTGCTTTGTCGCTCGCTTCGTGAGGGATGCTAAAATCCCCACAAAAAAAAAAAAAAAAAAAAAAAAAAACTAGAGCCATATATCACGATGTTACTGAGTAGGTTGTGTCATACTATATAGTAGTGTGATTTTTTTTATTATTTTCTATTGTCCAAATCAATAGTTTTTATACTTGTAATATGCTTTATTTAAGATAATGCTAGCAGTTTACTCGATAATCACAAAAAAAAAAAAAAAAAATTAATTTGATCCCATTCTCTCAATATTATCCATACCGGATATTGAAAAGTCGATACATCATTTCAACAGTATCATGATCAATGTTCTATGCATCTTTACGCACCTGGGATTTACTACAACAATATCTTAGCTCTCTTTCCTACAGTTAGATGAGCAGCAAGGACATCTAGCGGTTTAGTTCCGAAAACTCCCCATTACGTACAGTTAGCTCGATGTATAAAATTCTCTTTGAACTGTTTCTTCAATTTCCTGAATCTGAAACTCCGAAGGACATGTACTCGTAAACAAAATGTGTCACAAACTCTCTCTCTCTCTCTCTCTCTCTCTCTCTCTCTCTCTCTCTCTCTCTCTCTCTCTCTCTCTCTCTCTCTCTCTCTCTCTCTTATATATATATATATATATATATATATATATATATATATATATATATATATATATATATATATATATATATATATATATATATATATATATATATATATATATATATACACACAAACACACACACACACATACCTATCCTCACTCAGCTTCCACAGCTGGACGTCACGTCTATGTACGCAGTGACTTGACTATCAACAGTAACAACAACAACAACAACAACAACACTTGCAGTCTGAAAACGTATTTATCAATTTGCGTACAACCACCCTGAAAGTAATACACTTCGCAAACATGTTGATCTCAGCTGATATTATGTTACCGTATGATTAGAATCTCAGTGCTCTGGACATTTTACCAACAAACTCTTGTATCGGTGAAGCTTATCAGCAACTCCATAATCCAGTTATCTTATGTATCTTCATAATCTTATCTCAGCAGTTCCCGGCAGCGTGTGAGCCAGAAAACAGCAGTGACAATGGGAGACAGTGAGGAAGTGGACCTGACGCACATATCTGTTGATCACTTCATGAGGGAGGAGACTTGGCAAAATGCATTCCACACCGTTCAGGACCCTTACCCAGCTCCTTGGAGTGATAACAGGTGAGGTAAGGAACAATGTTATTACAGCATCCTTACAGCGCTTTGATAAACGTAGTTAGACATATAGCATAGTGCGTATGTAGTTATGTACACCTGCGTCATTTGTTTATTTTTTTTAACACTTGAACGGTAGATATCACGAAATATATTAAATTTATTTCTTCTCACAATAAGCAATTGTATTAATGAATCATAAAACAATAAAACAACAAAAAAAAGACTACTAAGTGCACGAATATATATATATATATATATATATATATATATATATATATATATATATATATATATATATATATATATATATATATATATATATATATATATATATATGTGTGTGTGTGTGTGTGTGTGTGTGTGTGTGTGTGTGTGTGTGTATTCGTAGGGAGTATATTGTAGGCCATAACATTGTATACTTAGACTGTGTTCAAGTAAGTAATAATGCTGTGAAGTCAAATAATGAGAAGGTGCACTATGAAATTAGAATTAATTGATCTAATTTGTCATTAGTAATGACTGGTAATTAATTATCAGTCACAATTCGTTCTAAGAGAAAAGCAAATAAGTACTGGATGTAACTTACAAAGCAATTTATTACTTACTGGTAAATGATCATGTGTGATAGATGACATGAAGCAGCGCCTCAAATACTTTGTTGTCATTGCAGGGCTTGTCTGCATCGGATCATCAGATTTGCTAGAGGGGAAAGAAGAGAGAAAAACACAAAAGGAAACCATCTCTGTCCCTTTGCAATTGACACAGTCCTTGCAGGAGTAACGGTGACTCCTTCAAGTGCCTCTCCACAATCTCTTCTTTCAAGTAGTGGACGCATGGTGGGTGTGGGAATGGTCACTGTGGGAAGTAAAGCGCTAAACCATCAAAATAATTAGAATAAACAAAAACAAGGATATGTTTTTGCATCTACATAATATAAATTTGTTTAACATATTTCTCTCTCTCTCTCTCTCTCTCTCTCTCTCTCTCTCTCTCTCTCTCTCTCTCTCTCTCTCTCTCTCTCTCTCTCTCTCTCTCTCTCTCTCTCTCTCTCTCGTTAACTTTTTTTTTTTTTCACTGAAAGGAGAAAGAAGACAACAAAACTGCAGACGAGATACTGGACTGGTCTGAGCTGACTTTCGTATTAGGGGAGAAGCTTCTGCTGGTGGGCACGGAGGAGCATCACTTCCTGTCCGTACCAGACGTGACTCAACTGCGGGTCAACACTGTGCTCACCGTAAGTCGTTGATCTTTCTGAAGAGTATTGTAGTAAGTAAAAATGATATTATTCCTATATCCGTTTTCTGTATTCCTCATTTATAAATACGAGTATATATATATATATATATATATAACAACCCTAGAATTCCTACCATCAACACTTCCTCCACCGCCTACAAAACCAGACTGCATCATAAGTTTTGTGACACTGAGGGTCAGTGCTGTGAATGTCTGGAAAGAGCGTGTGCTCCAGGGATTTATTCCCTGAGATGTGGACAGCGATCAAGTGAATTTTTTTTTTTTTTTTTTTTTTTTTTTGATCGTGCGGAGAAGCTTGAGTGTGCTTTACGTCAAGAGGACAGGACCAACACTTCTACACTTTGTGGCTCCATGTACTGGTGGCCAATATTTGCGAATACACCCTGTTTGGCTGGGCTAGTATATGTGGCAGCAGTGTCTGAGGTGTTAAAGATGAAAAAATCCTTTAGATTAAATAGAGAGATAAAGGTACCTGCAGTCCTCTCTCTCTCTCTCTCTCTCTCTCCTCTCTCTCTCTCTCTCTCTCTCTCTCTCTCTCTCTCTCTCTCTCTCTCTCTCTCTCTCTCTCTCTCTCTCTCTCTCTCTCTCTCTCTCTCTCTCATATATATATATATATATATATATATATATATATATATATATATATATATATATATATATATATATATATATATATATATATATATATATATATATATATATGTATATATATATATATATATATATATATATATATATATATATATATATATATATATATATATATATATATATATATATATATATATATATATATTGTGTGTTGGTGTGTGTGTGTGTAAGTAATTAGTATTTCTCTTCTGTATGTGTAACTTTGTAGTAAGAGAGAGAGAGAGAGAGAGAGAGAGAGAGAGAGAGAGAGAGAGAGAGAGAGAGAGAGAGAGAGAATGTTTATTTTCAATTTTCTGTTAAAAGGAAGGGGTCATCGTCTAAGGGTTACGACCCTGGAGTAAGATAAACGGCAGAGCGGGACGTCGCTTTCCGCAACGCTGGAGCCGTGAAGCAGCGGCTCCGACTGTTAGCCTCAACAGCAATAATTTGGCGACGCTTAAATGATTCAAGCCTCTACAAAAGAGTGGCAGCAAAAAATTGCTGACTGATGCACACCGGGCATGTTACGCTCGGGAGCAACGGCCGGCAGTGCAAACCACTGTGTTGGATGGTGGGCAGCGAGTCGAGGAGATGGTAGGCTCGGCCTCTCCACAACTTCTGAGATGGTGAGTTGCTGATTGTGGCTAATAAATCGTCTGGGATGAGGCTCGTTGTAAACACGGGGACCTCTTTCACCCCTTTCCCTTCAGCAGTGCACGAATGAGAGCGCAGGCAGCCAGCTTCTGACTAGCGGCCAACGGGACTCCTATTCTTGTTTACTGCACCAGTCATAGCACTCAACTTTGGCCTATACCAGCTCTTTAAATGGTCATTCATTGTTACAAACTTCGCCCAACCAGTCATCGGTTACGACTGCCTTCGCCATCACGAGCTAATCATGAATCCCGCCACTACTGTCTCAGGCATCTTCCCACCAGTAAGAGAGTTCAAGGGTGTTTAACTTCTATATATTTTCTCTGACAACTGTTCATGCAGTCATTGCATCTCTATACTCGAGATTTCTTCAGAAGTTGCCTAGTATCTCTTCCTTTGGATCAACCACAGCTGTCGGGGAACTGGAGTCGCTCATCACATCATCACTACTGGTCTTGCGTTTGCCTGTCCCCGAATACTTCCTCCAGAAAAACTGAAGGCTGCAAAAGAGTTAGTGACGCTTTAGAGGAGAGAATCATCGGATCACTTGGTCCTCGCCACTACACCTAAAATTAATCCAGGAAAATGGAAGGCAAGTGATTACCGTGCCTTGAACAACATAACACCAGACCGGTATTGTTCGCTCATGGCCATTACTAGTGATAAAAATTAAATTAAATCTCCAAGGCAAACTGAAAAGGTGTTGTATATTTTCCTCATTAAAATCAAACAATGTATATAGAAGATTAAATAAAGTAGATAATCAATTCTCATGTGCCCTCTGTGTGTGTATGTGTGTGTGTGTGTGTGCATGATTCACCTACGGACGTCTGCTGGTCACCCAGCCAGCCGTTCCCCTACAGAGAGCTCAGAGTTCAGAGTGACCGATCTTTGGATAGGACTGAGACCACTGACACACCACACACCGGGACAGCGAGGTCACAACCCCTCAGGTTACACCCCGTACCTACTTGCTGCTAGGTGAACAGGGGCTACACATTGAGGCTCGCCCATTTGCCTCGCCGCGCCTGAGATTCTTTTTTTTTTTTTTTTTATGGAAGAGAACCACTGGCCAAAGACAACAAAAATTTTGAAGCAAAAAAAAAAAAAGGAGCTCACTCAAATGTCAGTTCCCAAAGGGACGCCAAATAGAATAATCAGATAACAGACGATAGATGTCTTGAAGCCTCCCTCTTGAAAGAGTTCTGGTCATAGGAAGGAAGAAACACAGAAGCAGGCAGGGAGTTCGAATTTACTAGAGAGATGGATGAGTGACTGATAATACTGGTTAACTCTTGCATTAGAGAGGTGGACAGAATAGGGATGAGAGAAAGTAGAGTCATGCGCAGCGAGGCCGCGCGGGAGGAGGGGAGGCATGCAGTTGGCAAGATCAAAAGAGCAGTTAGCGTGAATATAGTGGTAAAAAATAGCAAGAGATGAAACACTGCGGCGATGAGAGAGAGGCTGAAGACAGTCAGTTAGATGAGAGGAGTTGATAAAACCAAATGTTTTTTTTTTATTTCACCTTGTCTAAAAGAGCGGTATGAGAGGAATCCCCCATACATGTGAAACATACTTCATACATAGAAGGATGAGGCTCTTGTACGGAATTAGCAACCGGGGGGATGAGAAAAACTGGCGGAGACAACTCAGAACGCCTAACTTTATATAATCTGTTTTAACTATATATAGAGAGATGAGATGTGAAGTTTCCAGACTAGACTACAAGTAAAGGACAGACGGAGGACGTTCAGTGTAGAACAGGGGTACAGTTGAGTGTCATTGAAGAAGGAAAAGGGAATAGTTGTCTGGAAGGTTGTGTCGAGTCGATACATGGAGGAACTGAGTTTTTGAGGCATTGAACAATACTGAGTTTGCTCTGCCCCAATCAGAAATTTTAGAGAGATCAGAAGTCAGGCGTTATGTGGCTGGCTTCCCTGCGTGAACTGTTTACTTCCTGGAGGGTTGGACTTCTACAAAAAGTAGAAAAGTACAGGGTGGTATCATCAGCGTAAGGGGTGGATAGGGCAAGAAGTTTGGTTTAGAAGATCATTGATGAATGATTAGGAAGAGAGTGAGTAACAGGACAGACCCTGAGGAACACCACAGTTAATAGACTTAAGAGAAGAATCAGGTGTGTGTGTGTGTGTATAACAATGTACTTATATTGGTCTCCCCAGGCGGTGGTGGGCTTGCTTAACAGCGGGCGGCGTGGGGCGGCCTACCTTGGCGTTGGGCAAGAGAACTGTGTGGAGGGCATTATCTGTCCTGACCACTTAATTTCTACGTTCATCCAAGGACTTGTCAACACCCTGCGGGACACCATCCTACCCTACCCTTCTTGTGGTGAGTGTCGTTATTTTTGTCCCGACCCTTATCCACCAGCCGTTGTGTTCCGCTGCTTAGTTTCTCAGCTTTAGTTTATTACGTCAAGATAAGGAATAGCAAGATAGTAAAGGCCAATAAATGGGATTCCTGGAAACGCACCAGATATTTGAAAGGTTACATTCATGATCAACAAATAAACTAAGTCAACTATTGTCCATATTGTTAATACCAAACACTAAATTATCAACCACAACCAGAACGTTAAAGTCCACTCAAAATTTTGTGATATTTCACAGGTCATCAATCAATTATATATATATATATATATATATATATATATATATATAGAGAGAGAGAGAGAGAGAGAGAGAGAGAGAGAGAGAGAGAGAGAGAGAGAGAGAGAGAGAGAGAGAGAGAGAGAGAGAGATGAATAGGGACAAACTAGAAATTTTCTCCATTTATTGAATTTGCAACGTTTCCCCTTACGCAGAAAGCATCATCAGGCTAAAAAATAAAACATCATTGAGTATATCCTAAAACAAAAATATAAAACGTATAAAAACACTAAGGTATATACGTTTTATATTTTTGTTTTAGGATATACACAATGATGTTTTATTTTTTAGCCTGATGATGCCTTCTGCGTAAGGTGGAACATGGTAACTTCAGTAAGTGAAAAAGGATTCTTGGTTTGTCCCTGTTCACCTCATCTACATCTTGGAACTTATATAATATATATATATATATATATATATATATATATATATATATATATATATATATATATATATATATATATATATATATATATATATATATATATATATATATACGAGGTGTGTCATTAAAGTTCCAGGACTGGTGCCACACAAGTTTTATTTCACATCCAGGCTACAAACTATAGGTTATCTCCTTCGAAGTAATCCCCCTGGCACCGCATGCACTTGTCCATCCTTCTCTGCCAGGCTTGCATGCACTGCTGGAAGGATTCTTGCGGGATGCTCCTCAGCTCCGTCGTCACGGCCTTTTTGATGTCGTCCGCATCATCAAAACGGGTCCCCTTCATGACCTCCTTGAGCTTGGGGAAGAGGAAGAAGTCGCACGGAGCGAGGTCAGGTGAGTAGGGCGGTTGCTCCAGCACGGCGATGTTCTTCTTGGCCAAGAACTCTCTGATGCTCAGGGCATTGTGAGCAGGCGCATTGTCGTGGTGAAGCAGCCACGAGTTGCCCTGCCACAACTCCCGCCTCTTCTCGCGCACTGCACGAAGCAGACGCCGCAGTACTTCTTTGTACACATGTTGGTTGACTGTCTGGCCCTGTGGCAAGAACTCGCAGTGGACGATGCCCCTCACATCGAAGAAAGCGATCAACATGACCTTGAAGCTGGACCTGGACTGCCTTGCTTTCTTCGGCCGTGGCGACGCCGGACTCTTCCATTGAAGGCTCTGGCGTTTGGTCTCCGGGTCGTACTCAAATACCCAGGACTCATCGCCGGTGATGACTCTCCTGAGCAAGTCTGGTTCAGTTTCCAGACGCTCGAGGATGTCCTGACACACCTGCATGCGTCGTCCCTTCTGGTCATCGTTCAGGAGTCTCGGCACCATCTTCGCACAGACTTTCCGCATGCCCAGATCTTCAGTGATAATCTTCCACACGCTGTTGTGGTTCATGCCAAGCTCATCTGCGATCTTTCGAACAGTCAACCGACGATCGTCACGCACCATCTGCTTGACACGCTCAACATTGGCCTCATTCCTGCTCGTTGAGGGTCTTCCACTCCTGGGGTCATCTTCCACGTCCTCCCGGCCCTCTTTGAACCTCTTGCACCACTCAAAAACACGTGAGCGTGACATTGTCTCATCCCCGTACACTTTTTGCAGCATACCCAGTGCTTCTGACGGCGTTTTCCCCAACTGCACCAAAAACTTCAAGTTTGTTCGCTGTTCAGCGCTCATTGTTAAACGACCTGCAACAGAGGACATGATTTTAAAAGCACGTAAGAAAAAGATTAGTGACTGTAGAGGGTTGGGAGCGCAGTTGTATACTCCAGAAGGATTACTTTGAAGGGGAAATATGGTGGTTTGTGGCTTGGGTTTGAAATTCATCTTTTAGGACACCAGTCCTGGAACTTTAATGACACACCTCGTATATATATATATAATTATTGTCATTGGAATATCCTCAGTACTTAAAACACAGTAAGACGGGAGCATGGCTGGCTGGACTGTACACGTGTCTCTCATCCCACAAACCAATCACAGTCGACGGTAGGAGCGTCTTTGACAAATCCCACAGGGAAAGCATTTACCTTTAAATGATCTTGGAAGGAATGTAGCAGTATTACTATGTACATATGGTACAAGCATATGTAAAATACCCTGATTACTTCGCCCTCCTCCCCAGTCCCAGGTCAAGGTCATTAGGAGCTCCGGTAGACTCCGGAGGCCATTATTCACCCAGTAATATACGTATTTGTCTCCTCTACATCTTCATTTCCCACTTATTTCTCCCTCTGAAAAAAAAAAATAAATAAATAAATAGATAAAAATAAATAAATAAATAGATAAAAAACATCCTTTCTCTTGGTACATGTATGGCAATAAGTAGATATATTTTCTTTGCATAAAGTGACACACACAGCCACAACACAAGTGACTGTAGGTCTTCCAAGATGCATAATAAACGTAGACACCACGCGGTGCGAGGCGTAAAGCAAAA
>NC_087178.1:15527250-15567250 GCF_035594125.1 Scylla paramamosain
CCAGCACATTGAGAAGTAACTGTAATATTGAATTTATGTATATGGGCAACCAGGGGATGAAGCCATCCCCACTTGGACCTGGTAAATTAGCTTTTAACATAATTTTAGTCTTTTAGGAAATCATATGGTGGTAATCAGGAAACTTTGTGTAGTAATTTAATTTCAGAACAACACAGCTTTGTGTAGTGACAATGTCATAACCAAAGTGGTTTAACAAGGGTGTGTTTTCAGTGTAAAGAGCCATTGGTTATTAGGAAAAGACTGGCAACATGCCTATTTTCCAATGAAGAATAGGCTGTTCCTTCCCCATCTTCACTAGGTGCACCTTGTTAGTACTCCTTCCCTGTGGGGTGGAACCATCAGAGGGATGTTACTGCAACTGGACTGTCAGCTGAGTCTTTTATTCTTTTGAATTTTTTTTTAGTTATTTTCAGTCATCTTGATTTTATTTTATGTATGTATGAGTTGTCACCTGAATTACTGTGGTGTAATGGGAAGTTCATATCAAATTCTGTTCTTTATGAGTAATTGAGGGACCATACATAAATAAGCTAGAAACCATTTAAAGTGCAAAGGATTTGAGACTTTGTTTTGACTTTGTCAATTAGTTTGGTTAACAAAATACTATCATGAAGATATTTACAGTATGAAATAGATAAAGATTGAGTAACATGTATATGTGACTTATTAAAATGATACCCTAAGGATGCTCCACCTGGTGCAAAAATGAAAGCATAGAGGAGGAGAAAATGGATTAGCATGGAAGGAAAAGAGCAAGGTTGTAAAGGTGTATACTGAAAGGACACAAGGTCTTCTGCTGTAGGCAACTCCCTAAAGAGATTTCTATTAACAGGCATGAAATTAGATAAGTAAGTAGACATGTAGGTGGGTAGTCAGTTGATTTATACATGGTGCCTTGCTTTCAGGATGTGGACGTGATCCCTCTCAAGATTCCCAGTGACAAGGGCCACCAGGTGTATGTGTCCGGCCTGAGGTGGGACGGTACTCAGGAAGACTTGGAGGTGAGTGAGTAGCTCATCTAGTACAGGTCAGCCTTCACTAATTTAGCACAAATTTTGGCTACCATAATTTCAAATTTCCCAGGTCGTCATGCACCAACCTGCACTGCTGCCATTTGTTGGTGGTACTGTACTTGCCACATGATCAGCTGGTATCACTTCCAAACACAAGGAAACCATTTCACTTTTGTTTTTCTCTATTCATTATTAAATCTTCTCAGTTAAAATTCAGCCTTTGCTCCAGTGAAGAAAAGGAAATGCTTCTTGTTCTGTAAAATTCCAAACACTGTACATTATCCATAAAGGATAAGGTTGAACTTCTGGAAAAAACTTGAGTGGTGTGTCTGTGTGAAGCTTGTGATATTATACAGCACTGACTCTTTGACACTTCTATGACATAAAGGAACAAAGAAAATTACTCTGTTTCTTTGCTAACAGTATTGGCTTTACCAATACTATTGGTATTAGCCAGAAATGAAGTATTAGTATTAGTATCAGTGGAAAAGTGGTATTGGTACAGCCCTACTTATTAATCAACTAGTGTTGACTTATGGGGTATTTTAAAGGTAGGATATGATGGTTAACTGTTGGGTTAAGTGTATTCTAACCTAGCCTCTCTCTAATCAGCAAAATCACTAATCTGGCACCTTGCAGGTCCCAGTGATGCTGGATTAGTGATTGTTGACCTGTATGTATAAAATTTTTTTATTTCATGATCTAATTTTATATATATATATATATATATATATATATAGGTATATATATATATTTTTTTTTCTATGTATGCTTTGTCAGTGTGTACTATACTATAGGCATGCAGTCAATGGGAATGTTGTGAGGCTCAGCAGTCATAGCCTGGGATCCTGCACCTGCAAAGACTCCACACTACAAAGAGTATTGCATTACTGTTTTATTACATTTAATACAGCATTATGTTAATCTGTATAAATCTCTACCCCTTATCTTCTTTTGTTTATTTATATTTACTTTTTTTTTGTGAAAAGTTACTACAACCAATACCTAAAGACATTTCGTATCCTGTTTAAAGGTACATTTTTGGTTTCAAATGTGGTTTGTTATTACACATACAAATGCCCATAATTATTAATTATTGTTAAACTCTCATTCACACAACAGACATACACACGTATCACAGCTATGTAAATTGGGAATGAAAGTAAACACGAGTTACCCCTTTGGCTCTCCTTTACCAGTGAACTGACCCCATCACCTATGCACCTGTCCATCCAGCCTCAGATGGTCGCCACCACTCCAATCCTTCATTCATGTGTGGTGTACAGCAGATCTGTTTCACAGCTGTGCTTTTTCCATCGGCTTTTCTCTCCGGTTTTGTTACTGGTTGGTAATGTTCATCAAGTGTAATTTGTGGGTTTGTATTATGTTGTTGGTGCTGTACTTTAATGTGTGCTAAGTGCAATAGACATCTTCCTGCAGTGAAGGTTGATAGTCACAAGGACAGCCTATCATGTAGGGAGGTGTTTTGTTCACTGGATTATTGTTGTGTTTGTGTATGCACTTCTGAGATGTTCTGTATAAGGCTTACCTTGAGAGGCTTTCAGCTCATCCAGGAAGAAGTGGATACTAGAGGAAGTTGATGCTGCCTCAAACTCTGTGGAGTTAAGGATGAGTAAAATGGAGATGTTAGAGCTAATTTCCAAAGCTGTGTTGTCCTTGTGCCTCTGGTTTTCCCTTCTTAGGTTTTCAGTTGCTGGTTGAACTAGGTCTCAGTGGTTACCACCCGCTGTCCACTGAGGCCTTGGAAGGAATGCTGGGGGTGGGCATGGAGGCTGCCATGGACACCAGTGCAGCATTGTAGCAACTGTTGAGATCCAGTCTTCTCTAGGATGCCATGATGTTGGTGGCACCCATGTGTTGTTTGTCCATGGATACCACTCCCTCAGTGGTGTGTGCTGTACCAAGCAGGGCTGGTACAGTATGGGGTAAGCTTTTGTTGAGCATTAGTTCAGCTGAGGGTACTGGTGATGCCCCTACCACTCCCATGCCTGGTGGTTGATCCTCTGCTCCTGTTTGGAATCATGAAGATGAGGTAAAGGATGTTTTTTCTCCAGTTCTGATAGACATTCCTCCTTTCATTACTCTCAATGGCCGGGTGAAGGACTTACCTTGGTTTTCCTTGCCTGAAGCCTCTTCCTTGGCTCTGCTTGTAGCAATAATCTGATTTTAAACTTTCTGCATCAAGGTTCCAATAATTTTTCCAGCCTCCCCTTGTCATAGGTTCCAGCCATACTTCCAGACTGAGACAGACTGACACATGGTATGAGCACACTTCACTGTTGTGCCTTTGTTCTTCCACCTGTTCTGCTGTCTTGGAGAATTTGGGTGAGTATATGTATTATATATTTTACTTTGATTTACCTATCACATGTGTGAGTAGATTGATAGCATATAATCGTATGTTTCTGTGGGTGACAGTGGTGTATGTAGATAGCTTCTGGCCCCTGACACCATTGTATCTATAACGTACTTGCAATGATTGTAGGCATTTTTTTGTTTTATTTTGTTATATTGTATGTTTTCTCATAATTTTTTCTATACTGTCCTTAAGTACTTATGTTTTATATATTATTGGAATTATGTTCTGTACCAATTGATTATTATATTGATATTTTATTTATTATTCTAAAGTAGGCCTGCTGATTGATATTTACTGGTAGTGATGTCACTGATACTGTAAATCATCTTGGGATGCTGGTACTTTTATGTTACTTTGTTACATTTGATTTCTTGCAGGATGTTTGTGAATTTCTTTGCAGGCCTCTGGTCATGACTCCTACTACTTTACTTACACACTTAAAGCATTGCATCCACTGGCCATGTCTACTGTACCCCCCTCCATATCTCATGCCCGTTGACATGAAAAGGATACATGAGTGTGCCTCCTTAGTTCAGGTCCCTGGCACTATTCCTTGCTTCCCTGTGGCCCAGGCTGTCTGTTAGGAGTTCCTCATTCTGGCTATCACCCTTGTTCTCAAAGGGAATAAGCTTGGGCGACAGAGGAAGTTTCCAGCTGCCCCTTCTGCTGGTCCTACTTATAGGTCAGCACCAAGTGTGTGGTCCTTTCTGGGCAAGAGATCCTGTTGTGGAGATTCCTGAGGCTGAGACGATTCTCATTTGGGATGTCCCTCTATCTCAAGTGCCATTGGGGGCTTGGCTGTGACAGTGCTGGAGGAAGTTGGGGGAGATGGGGGCAGGGGAATGAGTAGTGAAGATCTGTGCTTTGGATTTACTCTGTCCTTTCTTTGCCCTTCTCCTTTGTCAAGAATACCTATAGCATTCCCCACATACAGAGAAGGGTCAGTGTAACATTGACTCTTCTTGTGGAGAAAGTGTTGGAAGGTTGTACTGTAAGAGTTTTAGTCTCACTGGACATACAGGTTTTGGAGTGTTGATCAGGGAGTGAAAAGTACATGCAGGCTGGGTCATCCTTCCTCCTATACTTGGGATTCTGTTTAGCAATAATTGATAATCATGGATATTTGTATGTGATAATAAGTAAGATTTTTAAAGGGAAACTTATTTTATCTACATATTTATAACTACTAATTATATATAGTTGTCCTCCCTCTCCTCCATGACCCTTTTTACAAGAGGTGAAGGAGGGATTGGGGTCATGGTGTCCTGCCTGTGGCTGGATGCACATGTGCAAGATGGGGTCAGTTCACAGGTGAAGGAGAATGAAAATGGTAACTCATGTTTTCTTTCATTTCCAGATCAGAAAGCTGTAATGCAGGTGTATATGCTTGCTGTGTGGATGAGTGTTTAGCAGTAATTAATTGTGGGTAGTACATAGATGGAAATAGATTTTACTTTAAAAATCTTATTCTAAGAAGTTTCATGCATTATTACTTGGTTTTCTAAGAAGTTTATGAAAATTTTAAAATATAGGTGATAGATATTATTATGCATTCCTGTTGATTGATGTTACAGAAATAATGTGGTAGCCAGCTCTTGTTGAATTAGGTGGTGCTTGTTCAGCCTGAAGGATATGTTTGATGCTCAGCCCCATGAGCCTCATGAATTAACTTGACCACAGTTCATCTGTTCATGTTTGTGTGTTTGAATTTTTTTTTGTATTAAAGTGTTACATGTATTATTGGAGATGAGAACTGTTACACACCTCTGATTTGCCTCAGCCAAAATTCATTTGCTAACACTGACTCCATGTCCAGATGTATGATATCTTTTGTTCCATCACTTCATTTTCTCTTGTCATTCTTGTTGGTTATTACTTTGGAGCAATACATTATGTGAATATTGAATCTTATCATTCAACAAGTTTTATACACTTTTTTTTTTTCAATTGATGTTTAATCATCATGACAGCTGGTCTTCATTCCCATATCCCCCCCCCCCTCTCTCTCTCTCTCTCTCTCTCTCTCTCTCTCTCTCTCTCTCTCTCTCTCTCTCTCTCTCTCTCTCTCTCTCTCTCTCTCTCTCTCTCTCTCTCTCTCTCTCTCTCTCTCTCTCTCTCTCTCTCCTGTATTTACCTAGTTGTATTGTACAGGGCATGAACCATAGCTCACCCCCCTCCCTCCCTCTCGTATCTCAAGGTTATCATTATGTATACATGCATATATATAAAACTCTTTTTGTGTTTCCTTGCTCTCTCTCTCTCTCTCTCTCTCTCTCTCTCTCTCTCTCTCTCTCTCTCTCTCTCTCTCTCTCTCTCTCTCCTGTATTTACCTAGTTGTATTGTACAGGGCATGAACCAAAGCTCATTTTGTCTTGTCTCCATAACCATATTTATCCTGTGTCTCTTTAAACATGTGTATACTGTTTGCCAAAACCACCTCTTCCTTTAAACTATTCCAGATTTCAATAGTTTGAAATGAGCTTATGTAAACCTGTTTGCTGATAATGCAAAAATAATAAAAATAATAAAGGATGAAAATGACTGCAAGGAGATACAAAAGGGTATTGACAAGATGTATGCATGGAGCCGAAGATGGAAACTAGAATTTAAAGCCAGAAAATGCCACGTGTTGAAATAGAAAAAAGTAAAAAGAGACCTTTGTGGAAGTACAAAATGGGAGGAGAAATAAAATGAAAAATGATGAAGAAAAGATCTGGGAGTAATGATTCAGGACACACTATCCCCTGAAAGGCACATGAACGGGGGATATTTGGCTCTACATGCAGCTTGTTAACAAACATTAGGGTGGTGTTTTAACTATTTAGATAAAGAAATGAAGAAAATTATAACAAACATGATACGACCTAAATTGGAATACGCAACAGTAGTTTGGGCTCCACATAGAAAAAAATATATATTCAGAAACTTGAAAGAATACAGAGGATAGTGACGAAGATGGTACAAGAATTGAAAAACTTAAGCTATGAAGAACAACTTGAAGAGTTGGGATTACCAACACTACAAGAGAGAAGAGAAAGAGGAGACTTGAAGTGTACAAATTAGGAAACAACAGAAAGAATAGACAGAAATAACTTTCTACCACAGATGGAGGAGGCAGAGAGACAGACAAGGGGACATTGGAAGAAAATAAAGAAGTGTGGATATTCAAGTGACATAAAGAAATACAGCTTCCCTTATAGAATTTGGAATGATTTGAAGGAAGAATTGGTTGCAGCAAACAGTGTACACATGTTTAGACAGAAACTGGATAAATATGGTTATGGAGACAGGACAAAATGAGCTTTGGCTCATGCCTGTATAATACAACTAGATAAATACAACTAGGTTGATACAGAGAGAGAGAGAGAGAGAGAGAGAGAGAGAGAGAGAGAGAGAGAGAGAGAGAGAGAGAGAGAGAGAGAGAGAGAGAGAGAAAGGAGTAAAAGGAGAGATAGTGAAATAGTGAGAGAGAGAGAGAGAGAGAGAGAGAGAGAGAGAGAGAGAGAGAGAGAGAGAGAGAGAGAGAGAGAGAGAGAGAGAGAGAGAGATATGGGGGCAGGGTGAGAAGGGAAGGGAAAGAGAGGAAAAGGAGGAGGGATGTGAATGAAGATAAGCTCTCTTTATAATTTAACATAAATGAAAAAAAGTGCAGTATATAAAGCTTGTTGAATGGAAAGATTCATCTTGGTATTCATAGAATGTATTTCTCCATGACAAGTAAATGGCCACAAGAATGGAAAGGGAGAATGAATTGAGGGAACGGAGTCAGGGTTACCAAATGAAATCTTGTTCCTAATAGTACATTACTTTTTTTAACTTTTCTTGTCAATGGATCAGCAAGAACTGAGGAAGATGTTTGCATCATATGGTCCCCTTCACCGAGTGACGGCCAGGAGAGGTGGTCTTGGTTGTGGAGCAGAAGGGTATGATGATTGCCTTGCTATGTGCCTCTCTTTGGGAATTCAGTGAAATTTATTGTTTGATTTTAACAGTCATAAGTTAGTTTCTTTTGAAAATAATGCTTAAAACAACATAAAAAAATATTGAAAATCTTGTTTATATGAAAATAAGAGATAAAATGTATGATTTATTGATTGTATAATACTTTTGTTTTGAAGAAAATTTCTTTTTCAGGGATAATGTGTGGTATGGTTATGTGGCATATTTCTCAGCTTTTGATGCTGAAGAGGTCTTAAAACAAAGTGGCAAGATGGTCATTGGTGGAAGCAGGATAAAACTCAAGAAAAAGTATAAATCAGATGACTTTGGAAGCCAAGCTCTTTCCCTCCATAAATCTCAAGAACTACTCATACATTACTTTGGGTTCAACTGCTGGACCTCTGAGATTGTTTATGTAATGAGCATCAAGATTTTACAAGTTTTTGTTCATTGTGTGCACAGTGGGTGAAAAAAATACTGGGACAGGGACGCACCTGTTACCTCACGATCAGGTAGGGTGCAAAAGATCTTAGTAAAAAAGAGGAGGCACAAAATCTACTAAAATACTCCCCTAATACCCTGTCATCTTAGTCCTGATGACAGCCTTTAGTTGAGGTGACTCAGCCAGCTTGGTGAAAGCATGACAAGCCCACATTCAGGATCCAAACACATTCAGTGATTTCATGAAAGTATTCTCATTTTTCACTTTTGCTTTAATCTTTTTTCATGTATTCCTTATTGGGTTCAAATCTGGATTTTTTTGGGGCCCACTCTGGAACATTAGTATTGCTGTCACTGAGAAATTTTGTTCACCCTTTAGTGGTGTGATATGGGATGCCATGATCAGCATAGTTGTCCAGCATATGATCATTAAGCACCTTGATATATTGTTCAGCATTCCTAGGAATGCTCTTTGGCAGGAAATACAACCCACCTCTGCCCACAATGCTAGTAAAAGGATGTCAGATTATCAAGGATGTACTACACTTGATTGTGCTCATGGTCTTGTCACTTGAGAGTACATTGTTATACTGGGCAAGGGTTCATTGCTTGTACCTCTTGGCAGATTTAAATTATTGAAGTCTCATGGTGTCAGTGAGTCGGGTTGATGGCAATGACGTGGCTCATGTACCCAGGTGGTGTATATGGTGTCTCAAGTCGAGTTGTTCTTATGGTGAAGTCTTTTAGCCATCAACTCCGGGCTGCAGGTCACAACCAGTTTCAGTAGATGACCTGTGTGTTGAGAAGTCTTCTGTTTTACATCCATACCTTTTTTCTGTTCTTGGGAACAATGTTTTACTTTTTCTTTTCTTGGACAATGTTTTGCTGTAGGTTTCAAGCAGCTTCCTGGAGCTGACAAGTGGACTTGACTTGATCTATTCTTAGCAAAATTTCTTTCAGACACTTCTGCTTCTCTAGGAGCATATACTTAATAGAACCCATCCTAAATCACTGTCCACAAAGGATGAGAGTACAAGTCCATGGGTGGGAGTGCTTCAAACAACAGTAAACAGCTTCCTACAGGACACCAGAGCAAAACTAAACCCTTCTAATTCTTCCCCTCTTCTACTATATAAGCTTGAGAGTTGGCTGGATGCCTCCAGGGTTTCAAATTTGCCCTGTAGAATGTTTATCAATTATTACTAAAGACATCTGAAATGGTGCTTAAGATAGTCCTGTTCCCAGAATTTTCAATGCCCACTGCACATCATACTATTAATTAAATGGGCAAATATTTAAATTTATGTAGTTTCATCCCATTCACTATTCTATCAAATTTACACATGAAAGTTTTGTGATATACCATATTATTGAATCTTTATCAGGTTAGCCATGAAATAGAATAATAAATTTTCATATAATAAATTTTCTTTGTTTTTGCAGCTTGAAAGAGATAATGATGAAGAACGAAAAGACTCAGTGCGATATGTGTGTCTGGTGCGGGTCAGAATGCCGAGGGAAGGGCTGTGCAGCGAGGGGATTGGCTTGGGTGAGGTACCATGCACCACACAATCCCCACAAGGCAGAGGACAGTCTGTGGCATGTGCACGAAGGTAAATCTCACAAGATACTTAAGTTCATACAACACAGTTCGTGAACAGTGACCAATATCGTGGAGGATTAATGTTGTATTTCCAACATTCCATGTGTGCATATATCGTCATATTTATTTCTACAATGGCATGTGTATTTGACACCATATATTGTTATGAAAGCAACCTATTTTTCTATAAATTTTGTTGCTCTTACATAAAAGAAAAAAAAGGTATGAAATATGCAGTGCTGAAAAATAAAACAGTTTTAAAATTGCAGGTTTGCTTTCAATTCAGCAATGAAAGCAGCATTTGGAAAATTTGTTATTATAAAGCTGAGGAATGGCAAAGTGACGGTGGAAGTTGACACAACACAGACAGACCTGCAGATGTATGACCCGTCATGGGACAGGACTGAGGTGGAGGTAGTGGTGGCCCTTCATTGTTTTCTTTGCAGTACCATTACTTGCTTAATTTATACCTACTTGTGAGGGTTGTCACTAGAGGGCAACTGTGTGGTAATGGTTAGCATGTCTGTCCAACAAGTGGAAGGTCATGGGTTGAATCCCTGGATGATGCCTGCCTTTTCTAGTGAATCCCCTACTCTAACATGGTGCAGTAAGTAGGATCCAATGGGGTGATTTACATTCCCCAAACTGGCCTGGTGGGGAGGCCTTATGGGGGAGATGCGAGGGTTGTCATCAGGTGGTGACTCTGGTGTAATGGTTAGCATATCTGCCCAGCTAGTAGAAGGTCCCACATTTGAACCCTGGGCAGTGCCTGCCTTTTCTGGTGAACCCCCTACCCTAACACTATTAGACTTGTGTTTAATGGGAAAAGTGACCATTAATTTATATGCATACAGCACTAGTGTACCTTGATTTGTGTTGCACATTGTTAACAGAATTTTTATGGGATTGGTTTCAAATATATTTGAATAAGAAAGTAAAATGTCTGATGGCAATATTGCTCTTGATTGGAGTTAAAAGATGATAATTAAGATGAAAAATTAATCATACAGTGCTGGTACATGGAAGACTCCCTACTGTACAAAAATATATTTATGTATGTTTTTCATTGAGTGTGGTATGAGTAAACATACATTGAACAATGGAACATCATTACACAGATATAAAAGTTAAATATTTAAAATGGAAGGGAAATTAAACTAAAGAATCTTTGATTGATGAACAGGTGGAAGCAATGTGATGGTTTGAGCAGCAGGAAATGGAAAGTATATGATGCAATGCAGAAATTAAATTTTTTTTTATAGTGCAAACATTTTTTTCTTTTCTCAGGTGAATGACATTGATCATGATCCAGAGGAGGAGGACAGTGATGAGGAGTTTGCACTGCTTCAGGATATTGATGATGAGGAACTAGGAGCTTTACTTGACATAACCATCAGTAAAGATGCATAGTACATCATGGAGTGTGAGAACCAACACTTGTGGTACAAAAGTAAGTATGCATTAGGAATTATTGTTTTATCTCACATTTTGTACTCATCACTCTACACTGGCATACTTTGACAATGACAGGGTTGTGTTCCTGTGATGTGTATTGTATATCAAATCAGTTTTCCTCACAAGGAATTTTAAGGAATACAGACACCCCACATCTTTTTTTCTGGGGCCATTCCCAGGTTTCCCAAAGCTCTAAAGATGTATGAATAGGTCATTCCAAACCAGAACCTATTTATGAGTGTAAATAGATACAACTCAAAGTTGGGAACATGACACTTACCACTATGCAATAATAATAATGTCATGAGTGAAATGTTGCATGGATTGTAAATGATATTCAGTTTCTACTGGATTTTCAAATTTCAGCTAATTGAAACTATTTACATTTCTTACAAGTCACCATGAAAATTATTACTCACATACATCTGTAGTTTGCACAAAATTATTTGATGTTACTTTATATCTCTTGAAACTTTTAATATTAAAAAATTATTGTAATTACTGAACACAAAACAGTATGAAATTCATAAGCACAATTAAACTTCAATTGGTGCAATTAATATTCAGTTAGAATAACACATGATGTTAGCATTACAATGATTCATTAAACCAAGGTGTGACCTCACTGAATGTTTCCCTTTGTGCCTCACAACACAAGGGGGCAGTCAGAACCTGCCCTCTAAAGACAACTCTCTTCCTCCACATAAAACTACAAGCACCTAATAATACACACACCCTTCACTCAAAATTTCAAGATTATCATGGTGACTCCTACACCAGCCTCGGAGTCTGTATCTGGGGAAGGGACCACAGATGTCCCCAGGTTGGACTGCCCTTCTGACAGCGACCCTAAATGTCTTGACAAACCCCTCAACTTTTTCTTCATTAACTTCTGCAACATTTGCAGTCTAAGATGTAATTTTCAGTCTGTAGAACACCACCTCTCCTCTTCTAAACCTCATCTTCTTTTCCTCACTGAAACTCAGGTGTCTGAGGCAACTGACAGTAGCCCCTTTTCTGTTCCCTCCTGCTTTCTCTATCCTCATTTTCAATCCAAAGTTGGATGTTGTGTTTGTGTGCAATGACTTGACCTGCTCTTGTGCCCACGCTCTTGAATCTTCTGAGTTTTCTACCATCTGGCTATGACTGCAGAGTCACTCTCAAACTAAATTTATCTGTGCTGTATACCTCTCACCTAACTCTATGAGAAATTCCTTGACTACTTAACTTCCAAAGTGGAGCACATTCTGACTCTTGCCCCTTTTGCAGAGATCTTCATTCTTGGAGACTTCAATGTTCACCACCAGCTTTGGCTTTCCTCTCCCTTCACTGACCATCCTGGTGAACTAGCCTTCAACTTCGCTATCCTCCACGGTCTAGAGCAATTGGTGCAACACCCTACTTGTATTCCTGACCGTCTTGGAGATATACCCAACATTCTTGACCTTTTCCTGACCTCAAAGCCTTCTGCTTATGCTGACACCCTCTCTTCTCTGTTGGGCTCCTCCAATAACAATCTCATATTGGTATTTTGTCCTATCACTCCAATCCTTCCTCAGCATCCACCTAAGCGAAGCTGCCTCTGGCATTTTACCTCTGCTAGTTGGGGGGACCTGAGGAGGTATTTTGCTGATTTTCCTTGGAATGACTACTGCTTCTGTGTCAGAGACCCGTCTTTGTGTGCCAAGCACATAACAGAGGTGATAGTGTTTGGCATGGAGGTGTACATTCCTCACTCTTTTTCTCAACCTAAATTTTCCAAACATTGGTTTAATACAGCTTGTTCTTGTGCTTTACATGATAGAGAGGTGGACCACAAAAGGTACTTAAGCCTTCCATCACCAGAATCTCATGCACTTTATATTTCTGCCCGGAACCATGCAAAGTCTGTTCTCCAACTAGCCGAAAATTCCTTCATTAACAGAAAGTGTCAAAATCTTTCAAGATCCAACTTCTGGTATCTAGCCAAAAATATCTGCAATAACTTTGCTTCTTCTTTCCCTCCTTTATTTCAACCAACTGGCACCACTGCTATCACATCTATCTCTAAAGCTGAACTCTTTGCCCAAACCTTTGCTAAAAACTCTACCTTGGATGATTCAAGGCTTGTTCCTCCTTTTCCTCCACCTTCTGACTACTTTATGCTACCTTTTAAAATTCTTTGCAATGATGTTTTCCATGCCCTTGCTGGCCTAAACCCTCGAAAGGCTTATGGACCTAATGGGGTCTCCTATATTGTTCTCTGAAACAGTGCCTCCATGCTTGCACCTTGCCTAGTCAAACTCTTTCAGCTCTGTCTGTCAACATCTACCTTTCCTTCTTGCTGGAAGTTTGCCTACATTCAGCCTGTTGCTAAAAAAGGGTGACCGTTCTAATCCCTCAAACTACCATCCTGTTGCTTTAATTTCCTGCCTATCTAAAGTTTTTTTAATCAGTCCTCAACAGGAAGATTCTTAAACATCTATGACTTCACAACTTTCTATCTGATCGCCAGTATGGGTTCCGTCAAGGCCGCTCTACTGGTGATCTGGCTTTCCTTACTGAGTCTTGGTCATCCTCTTTTAAAGATTTTAGTGAAACTTTTGCTGTTGCCTTGGATATATCAAAAACTTTTGATACAGTTTGGCAAAAAGCTTTGATTTCCAAACTACCCTCCTACAGCTTCTATCCTTCTCTCTGTAACTTCATCTCAAGTTTCCTTTCTGACTGTTTTATTGCTGCTGTGGTAGACGGTCACTATTCTCCTAAATCTATTAATATTGGTGTTCCTCAGGTTTCTGTCCTGTCACCCACTCTCCTTATTATTCATCAATGACCTTCTAAACCAAACTTATAGTCCTATCCACTCCTACACTGATGATACCACCCTGCACTTTTCCACGTCTTTTCATAGACATCCAACTCTTCAGGAAGTAAACATTTCATGCAGGGAAGCCACAGAAGGCCTGACTTCTGATCTTTCTAAAATTTCTAATTGGGGCAGAGCAAACTTGGTATTGTTCAATGCCTCAAAAACTCAATTCCTCCATCCATCAACTCGACACAACATTCCAGACAACTATGCCCTCTTCTTCAATGACACTCAACTGTCCCTCTCTTCTACACTGAACATCCTCAGTCTGTCATTTACTTATAATCTGAACTGGAAACTTCGTATCTCATCTTTAGCTAAAACAGTTTATATGAAGTTAGGCATTCTGAGACGTCTCCGCCAGTTTTCTCACCCCCCCAGCTGCTAACTCTGTACAGGTGCCTTATCTGTCCATGTATGGAGTATGCTTCACATGTTTTTGGGGGGGGGGTTTCCACTCATACTGCTCTTCTGGACAGGGTGGAATCAAAAGCTTTACGTCTCATTAACTCCTCTGCTCTAACTGACTGTCTTCAGCCTCTCTCTCATTGCCGCAATGTTGCATATCTAGCTGTCTTCTACCGCTATTTTCATGCTAACTGCTCTTCTGATCTTGCTAGCTGGATGCCTCCCATCCTCCTGCGGCCTTGCTGCAAAAGACTTCCTTCTTTCTCTCTCCCCTATTCTGTCCACCTCTCTAAAGCAAGAGTTAACTAGTATTCTCAATCATTCATCCTTTTCCCTGGTAAACTCTGGAACTCCCTGCCTGCTTCTGTATTTCCACCTTCCTATGACTTGAATTCCTTCAAGAGGGAGGTTTCAAGACACTTATCCTTCAATTTTTGACTACTGTTTTGGACCCTTTTCTGGGACTGGCATCTCAGTGGGCTTTTTTTTATTTCTTTCTTATTTGATTTTTGTTGCCCTTGGCCAGTGTTCCTCCTACATAAAAAAAAAATAATAATAATTTACATTCTCTAATAAAATTGATCTCTGTACACCTTACAAACCTATACTATACAAAACAAAACAACATGTACATATCCCACAATTATTCACCCTCCTTCTCTTCATAAAATACTTGATTCCTAGATTGCATTACACTTTCAAGTTCCACTTAAGCTATTCCATTCATCTTGCTCTTGCCCTGGTCACACCCTCTGGAACCTCTGCCTCTTTGTCTGATATTCAGTTTCCCCTATGTCACTGCATTCGTATAGAATTGGTTTAGGACTGCCTATTTCCCCCAGAAAATTAGCTTTATTTTTTCATTTATTTTATTTATTTATATTTTTTATGTAGGAGGGACACTGGCCAAGGGCAACAAAAATCTAATAAAAAAAAAGCCCACTGAAATGCCAGTCCCATAAAAGGGTCAAAGCAATAGTAAAAAAATGATGGATAAGTGTCTTGAAACCTCCCTCTTGAAGGAATTCAAGTCATAGGAAGGTGGAAATATAGATGCAGGCAGGGAGTTCCAGAGTTTACCAGAGAAAGGGATGAATGATTGAGAATACTGGTTAACTCTTGCATTAGAGAGGTGGACAGAATAGTGGTGAGAGAAAGAAGAAAGTCTTGTGCCGCGACGCTGTGGGAAAAGGGGAGGCATACAGTTAGCAAGATCAGAAGAGCAGTTAGCATGAAAATAGCGGTAGAAGACAGCTAGAGATGCAAAATTGCGGCAATGAGAGAGAGGCTAAAGATAGTCAGTTAGAAGAGAGGAGTTGATGAGATGAAAAGCTTTTGATTCCACCCTGTCTAGATTCTGGGCTTCTTCCCTCTTCATCTTCACCCTTTGATTGTATTATGTTTGTTACTGAAATTCTTTGTAATGCTATTTTGTGTGCCCTTCCTGGTCTTGATCCTCAGAGGGCTGATGATCCTAATGGAGTCCCTCCTATTGTTCTACAAAACTATTGAACAGTAATTCTAATACCTAGTGGTGCATACGAACTCATGGAGTCAGCTAGTATTCTTATTCATCTTGTTTTGACGTCTATTGCTTTGTATTGCTTTTGGGGTCTTCTTTGATCCAGATCCTGCTTCCTCTTTGACCAGGTCAGAGCCACTGCTGTCACCATAAGTGTTTCTCAGACATTTTTTTTTATTCTAAGCTTCTTTTTTTATTTTCTGTTTTAGCCTAATTTTAACTTTTTTGATATCTCACTTTCACCCTTCCATTTATTTTCATTTATTTTCTTTTACCACTTCCATTTATTTTCAGTTATTTTCTTTCAATATTTCTCTTCTCTGCTGTGTCATTTTATTCCAGAAGTACGTTACAAAATTTTTGTGGTTTAGGCCTATGACAGTACTGACTCACTTGTCTTACAGCTTTGTATTATATTGCTACTATTCATTTCACCCACTCCTTTCTATGGTTGTTACATATTGTAATAAAGTGCTCTGTAATTTCTTTCTCTCCTTCAAAAATAGTACTTTTCTGTTGTGCCTTATCCACATCCCTCTCCTTGTAGTGTTTCTGTCCTTGCTTGCAACAACAGCTTATCACCCAGATTCTCACATGCCAGTTTTGTTTTTGTTTTTTTGGTTGTAATACATATTATCTTTACATTTCTATTGACCATTTGCCCCATCCATTACCACTGGTCATTTTCTTAGTCTCCTAAAATCCTAGTTTGTTTCAGGCAGCTTTTAGATTTCCTTCTCACTGCCCTCTTTCAATTTCTTATCACTGATCTTGTCCTGTTCTCTATCAGTTGCTCTCTTGACCCATTTGTCTTCACTTAGACCTTCAACTTTGCTTAGAAATCCAAGCTTTGTTTTTACTGTTATTTCTGTGAATATATTTCATTATATTTCCCCCAATCTTGCCTCTATTGCTGTGTTCTTTGAAGGTCCTAGAGCCCATCCACTCATTATATTCTGTATCTTTTAACTTCATTATATCTTCTTCCTTGTAATTGTTATTTGTAAGCTGTATAGACAGTATGGTATGGTTCTTTCTTTTCAAAGGCTCCTCTGTATTTCATGCTTGTTGATGGTTTGGTTAAGTTGCCTCCATTTCTTATTATGCCTGACATATTCCTGGCCTTCCCCTCATTAATTTGTCTTTTTTCTCCCTGCTTATTCCTTCTTTATTGACTTCTAATCCCAGGTAACTATACTTTTCCACTACTTTTATTATGTTTCCAAGGATCCATTGAATGTTTTCTTCATCAAATTCCATCACATTACATTTTCTGTCACTAAATCTCCAGATGTATTGTCTTCCTCCAGTGCTAATTTTCATACATTCTGTGCTTGTTTTTTCTGATATAAATTTCATCATCATCATCACACACTCACCATATTACCTGCCATATAAGACACACTGGAGAATAAGATGCACCTATAATTTGACAAGATATATTTAGGAAAAAATTACTCCACACTTTTCCTAAACTTCATGTACATTCAGTATTATATTTGGCCATCTTACTTCATTATAAATTAATATTTTATTAAACATATCAGCAGCTTTTATCACTTTAAAAAATTCTTTTAAAACAAGATACCATACTCTAAAGTGAACTAACAATATTTTCATAATCACAGTGAGATTAAAATAAAATCCAGTTAGATTTAATCATCTTTAAATCCTGAAAGTTCATCACTTCTGTCATGTCTTCAAGACCTGACAATTCAGCATCACTTTCATTCAGATGATCAATGCTGTGGTCTGATACTAGACTGTCTGTCATCATACAAAACCTCATCTTTACTACCTTCACATTGCTTATACCATATTTCTTAAAAGAAGTAACAAGTGTCTCAGTCTGTACAGCATCCCAGGCATTTTTTGTCCATTTCCACACTGGAGCAATTGCTGGTCTCTTCATGCAACCAGTAGCTGTTAAGTCATTGTGGGCTCCTCATCCATTTTGACCATTCTTTCATGAAGTCTTTAAAAGGTTTGTCAATAGAAACATCCAGTGGCTGTAACTGACACATGGAAGTACAGCAAATTGGGTTCTTAAGCTTTCCACTCTTCATTGTGTTCATAGTTTTGTGATCACAAACTGTTCCCATACCAGCAGGGCTGGCTTCTTTAGGAGGCTACCAGGACACAGTGACCATACTTCCTCCAGCCAAGGCTTGACCCCATTTTCATCCATGCTTCCCTTAGGATGAACATGAACAATAAATCTGGTGGAATGTTTTCCTTTTAAATATAGGAGGTGGAAATTTTGATCGTTTGGCTAAACAAGATAAACCTGCATTATAGTGTAACTTTTCCTGGCCTGATGCCTTATCAGTTGTTATTTTTAAGCTTTCATATCAGTACACCTATTTGAGGGTACATCAAGCCTCAGAGGCACTTCATCTTTATTGCCAATTTGGTCAAGAATTCTTTGTTGCATGTATTAGGAATTGGTGACATTCCAGAATTTTATCTTCATACTGTCCTGGCATTTTCAGTACAATCTTTGTTCATGCTGCCATTGCTAGTTCACTTCTCTTCATAAGCCTACAGCACCAGCTAGTTGTGCCAGCAAAATCAAGTCCTTTTGCTGCTGCCCTCACCTTTGCATCAAAAATTATCTTTTTATTTAAATACTTTATACTTTAAGTATAAGGTACAATATCCTGAAGTCATTCACCTCTACTTCCTCTCGAAATCATCACCTTACTTTTCTCAGTGTTCACCCTCAGTTTCTGCCTCATATGTACTACACTAAGAAATTGATCCACCACTGAAGTTCCCTTACACTCTCCTCTGGTAAGAGTGTGTCACCTGTAAGGAAGCATGTTGCTAAAGCAAATCCCAATCCATTCCATTTAAGTTTTTGCACCAGTATTTCCTACTTGAGCTTTCATATTCCTCTGCCATCCATAAAAGTATAAAACGACCATAGAGCCACCACACATCCCTGTCTCACTCCATCTCCCATAGTGAAACTCTAAGCTCTTCCACCTTCACTCAAGCAACATTACATCCCTATAAAGTCATAATTCCTTTCAACATAGATATTGAGAACATTGCAGAGGTCTTCCCTATCCATTCTATCTTATACTTTCTGTAGGTCTATTAATGCTGCATGCAACTTTCCATTCTCTCTTAAGTACTATTCTTTTATCATTTCATTTGTAAAAATTGTGGTCTGCACTGCTTTTTTCCTTCTTAAATCCTCCTTCTTCCTTATTGACCGTCATCTCAGTTGCATTAATCTTGCATTCAAGACTCATCCATAAAATTTTCTTGGCACACTAAACAAAACTCATTATTACACTTTTGTAATTTTTACTTTTTTATAGAGTTACAGTATACTATACCTACCTTTCTCTACTCCCTTGGCACTTGCCTCCATTCTAGTTTATATCAGAAGCATCCAATCTATTGCCACTTCATCTCCATATTGTAACATTTTTTGCAGTAATTACACCAAGTAGAGTGATGGACCAATTGTGTAGGGTGTTTGAGACGAAAACTGAAGTTGAATGTTGGGAAAAAAGTAAAGTGGTGTTTGAGAGGAGAGGAGTGGGTGTGTGTGATTTTAGGGTATTTTATCTTTAGGAAGGTTTGAGATGTTTATGGGAGCAGAGAGAGAATGAGGGAGGTGGGTGAGTTTAGTACAGCCAACACTCAACATGTGTGTGCTCCAACATTCATCAATTCAGTCAACCATGGACTGGCACCAGAAGGGAGATATATGTGGATTTGATTTCTCACAAGTTGCCACCACCTCATGTGTAGTGCAGCTCACCACCCTCCCAGCCCTCCACACACACATTTCTTCCGCTGCCTAGTAGTGTTGTCAGTTTAGCATGTGCTTTTGGCCTGATTATGTACATTTCCTAATGCCTTTATAATGTGCATGTTTCCCTTAGCTGCCCACCTAGCCTTTCCCTCACCCTCACTCCCACCATTTGTGTTAACATTGTTGTCATTTTTGGGCTGTCAGAAAGATAAAAATAGGTAGATTACATTAGTGTTTACAATTTTACCACTCGTCTAATTATTCCTTTCTTTACCTTCTTCCTATCAAATCCTCTCTGCTTAAACACACACTTGTCACCTAATTATACCATACTAGACACTGTTGCTTCCTTTACTCTGTCTTCTCATTCATTAAACAACCAAAATGGCTTTTCCATACACCTGCTTCCTCCCTGCTACTTACAAGAACTCTGTCATCTTTACATTTTCATACTCCTATGCTCCTCTCCTGTCCTTTGTCTCTTAACTTCCTTTGAGAATAACCTTTTATTCTCGTAAGACTTTTTCACTTGTCTCTCACTTGATATATTTTCCTTTTACTCTCTCTAATCAGTTCTGTCACTTTCCTATTCTAAGACATACTCATTGTTCTTCTAATTCTAATTTCCTCTCCCACACATTTTTAATCTAACATTTTCTCATATGCTCTCTTCTCTTTTACAGCCTCCACAATTCAGGCAACTGTCCCCTCTTCTTCAGTGACACTGAACTGTAACCCTATTCTACACTGAACATCCTTGGTCTCTCCTTTACTTATAATCTAAATTGGAAACTTCACATCTCATCTCTAGCTAAAACAGCTTCTATGAAGTTGGGTGTTCTGAGTTGTCTCTGCCAGTTCCCCCCTTCCCCCCAAATTGTTAAGTCTGTACAGGGGCCTTATCTGTTCATGTATGGAGTATGCTTTTCATGTGTGGGGGTGGGATTCCACTCATACTGCTCATTTAGACAGGGTGGAATCAACAGTTTTTCATCTTATCAACTCCTCTCCTCTAATTGATCATCTTCAGCCTCTCTCTCTCTCTCATTGTAGCAGTGTTGCATCTCTTGCTATCTTCTACCACTATTTTCACACTAACTGTTCTTCTGATCATGCTAACTGCCATGCCTCCCTTTCTCCTGCAGCCTTGGTGCACAATACCACTTTCTCTCCTGTATTCTCTCCACCTCTCTAATGCAAGAGTATTCTCAATCATTCATCCCTTTCTTTGGTAAACTCTGGAACTCCTTGCCTGCTTCAGTATTTCCTCCTTCCTTTGACTTAAACTCTTTCAAGAAGGAAGTTTCAAGACATTTATCCTTTGTCATCTTACTTTTGTATTCGGCAGTCTTTTGGGAACCGGCACTTAAGTGGGCTTTTTCTCATAATTTTGTTGCCCTTGGCCAGTGACCCTCTTGCATAAGAGAAAAAAAAACTCACATCTGTCAATCCCCAAGCCTTTTATATTCTACCATTTATGTTGCTGTTGTGGCCATTATACCTTCATATACATTAAACACCTTAACACTTATTTCCTCTCACCTGTCATCTTAAGTTCTCTCAGTCTCATGTTTCTCTTTTTAATATTCCTCTCAATACTCTTTCCTGTCTAACTTTTCATTAGCCAGTGTTACATTTATCTTCTCTACCACCATCGCTACCATAATCCCATGAATAGCTTATATTTCCTGTTTGGGTCGCCAGGAACGAATTGACCCAGGGGCTGGGTCATTGGGATGCACTGAGGGTCTGTCCCTTTTGTGACGGCAGTGTGTCACTTCCCGCAGTGGGGCGGAGGAGCGGGGAGAGGGGGAGTGAGTAGCGTGAGTAGCCCGTGTATTGTGTCGGCCTGAGTGGGTCATTCATTACACACGCAGCCCTGGCGAGGGATGGCGCGAAGCTTCCCGTTAGCTCGCCCGCTGTGCCGCATTAAGGGACTCAGCGTGGGTGTTGGTCGCCCGATAGCGTAGTATTCATTGTGATAAGAAGTTAATAAAGAATAATTTCTCTAAAGGCAAACGTAACGTGGATGGAGGAAGCATTATTAGTTTCCCTTTCGGTTTTAGATAAAAATGAAAAAAAAAAAGAGAAAACCGTTAGTACTTGAAATATGTGTATCACTATGATTAGTGACTAGTGAGGGAAACACCTTTAAAATTCAAATGACTCCGTTTAATTATGTAGGAACAGAACCATTGTGAAGTTGTTGAATGAGCGATCGCCATAATTCCAGTTTGGCAGCATTTCAGTCATCAGGGATCGCGGGAGTGCAAGTTTGAAGAGCACTGCTCATGTATGTTCTCACAAGAAATGGATAAAATGACAATTGGCAAGGCACCGTGGATTTAAATGATATACTTTCCCAATTTGTCCTGCTTATTTATTAACCAGTATGGGCAAAATAGGAAGGTTACTGTTTACATTGATATGGAGGTAGCCAGCGTGAGTGGTGCAGTAAGTGGGACCACTCGTCAGGGCCAAAATGTCAGTAAGAGTCGCTTGAAGCTCGCCTAAATTCGCCTGTCGTAAAAAGTAATGTGTACTTCGAAAATAATCATAATTTACCTTTCATTTTCGCAGATCCCTTTGTGGCTGATGCAGCGAGGAGGGCTGGGTAATGACTGGTGGACACTGTAGCAGCGAGGAGGGTTGGGCGGTGACTGGTGGACGCTGTGCTGGTGAGAACACGTCCATCCTTCAGGTGTCGTCGGAATAAGATAGGTAGTTAGAGTTTCACTTGTGTTGTCTGTTGTCATGTCCTAGCCGCAGCCCTGTAAGCAACCCACAGTACTGTACCTGTTGTCTGTTCACGATTACCTTAGGAACAGTTAATATTAAGGGTCCTGCTTTTTATATCGTAACTTTAAACACTTATTTTTATACGAATATAACTTTTATCAACATTTCTTAGCACATGCAAGGTTTTTACGGATGCATATTTTTGTAGTTTTCTTTATATGTACATTTTTTGTGTTTGAGGAGGTGACAAGAAACACAAGAAACTAGTCGGGAATAAACTCACCTCCCAACACCTGTGTTTCTTGTCACCACCTCTAACTTGTTTGAATGTCCGAACATTCTTGTGTTTATCATTATATAAAAGACTTTTAAGGAAGTGATATATAAAAGATTTTAGTGTTTATCATTATATAAAAGACTTTTAAGGAAGTGATATATAAAAGATTTTAAGGAAGTGACATCTGTCCGATTTAGAGTTTAAAATATTTGTAAAAATTAATAATAACAGAACTGCTACATTAATTGTTTGATGTTTTGATGAAATGTGTGTTGGTCATAATTGTTTGATGTTTTGATGAAATGTGTGTTGGTCATAATAGCTGACTAAGGTAGTGAGCTGGTAGCAGGACGGCCACAACGCGTCTTCTACTAATACAGAGATATCAAAGCAAGGGGGAGGTAACGGATGCCAGTCCTTTGTGGGAATCCGATGCCAATGGACGCACAGAGATATTTCATACGGATCAGAACAATCAGGGTGCGAGCAAGACTAACAGACTTCAGTTTGCACTAATATAATTACGTAGGTATTGTCTGAACTGTTCGCACTTGTGTGTGACGTGAAAGAACAATGGTTAACTCTGTCGTGAAGTACACTTGGATGGTAATTAGACATTTCACGCCCCCTCCTCCCCGTATGTCTTGATGACCTTGGCAACTCTCTCACTAACATATTCAAAGTCTTGTCCTATTAGTCCAAGCAAGCCCTAGAGTCACGTCACTTTTTGGCTCGGTGTTTGAATATTTAAGCTCAACTCACAAAATATAAGCAAAGACGTTTGCCTGTTCACTTCTTATCATGAACTAGATTAGGTAGAGTCAAAGAGAAGGAACAAGAAAATATGGCAAAATAAGCTCCATTCACAAATGTAAACAAAGGCCACTTGTTTGACCTCTCATCATGAATTGCACTACTATCAATATTCATTTCAGACCCAGTGAGGCAACGTTTTTCGCGAAAATGTGAATTGTTGAATCAATATGACATTGTAGCACAGCTTGTTTGACACCGTCCCCTAATTCATGGCAGTACGTTGCATTGCCAAGTGTGTTTCATTAAGGAGTTTATTCTTGACTTTCATGGGGAAGTTGACGTGAACAGAGGAGACTTTCGGATAGGGAAGGTTTTACGTGACGTAGTTATGACGTATCACTCAACCACCTCTCCTTCCTCTCCCGTCTTCCGCTCCCTCCCTTCTTGCCTTCCTCTTACCCCCTATTCCCGCCTCTCTCTCTCTCTCTCTCTCTCTCTCTCTCTCTCTCTCTCTCTCTCTCTCTCTCTCTCTCTCTCTCTCTCTCTCTCTCTCGTACAAGATATACGAAATCATGCATGTGTTTATTTCTCGTCTATAATGGCAGCTCCAAAATTATACGCCGAATATGGTTTGATCATTTATGAAAACCATCGTATTCGTAGTTCTACCGTGTTTGACAGCTATACGGTTCTTGGTGGATGGAAAAAGTTAACGTGATAATTGAAGGGCATGCCGCCGTAGAAGGTGTAAAGCCACATGCTGAGGAGGAAGGAATGCCTCAACACTGTCGATCGTGGCCTACATACTGCGATGTCCGCGTGGGAGCATGTAGTAATTGCGGGAATAGGGGTATGAAGAAGGCAAGGAGGGAGGGAGAGGAAGAAGTGGTGGAGAGGTGGTTGAGTGATACACGTCATACTGCGTCACGCGAAACCTTCCCAGTCGGAACGTCTACTCGGTTCTTGTCACCTTCCATGTGAAAGCCAAGAGTACTACCATAAATCGGGTACTGTGTCAAATAAGCTGTGCTAAAAACAGTTTGATTGGAAGACATTTGCGAAGGACGATGCCTCACGTGGTCTGAAATGAATAGTAAGTTGAATCAAACTGAAGGAACAAGAAAATATAACAAACAAAATTGAATACATCGATTGTAATGAAAAGTGACGTGAATTTCTCTTCGTTTCTCCCTGTTATTGATGCTCGGGGAGTCGCATCCATTCCAAAAAAAAAACAAAAAAACAAATAGGTTAAGAAAAAAAAAAACATCAGTATCCGCATTGAGGAGTGAAAAAGTGTTGGTGCACACAGTGTTGGGAGGGTGGGAAAAGGTGGCATGAAATTGGGAATTAAGTAACAGAAAAGAAAAAAAGTGGGAAAAAAAAAAAAGGTGAAGGGAGAAAGTGTAACAAAAGATGTGAAGGCAGAAGAATTTGATTAGTTGATGAAACTGTCTAGAAAACTTTTGGTAGTGCACGTTACACCACTTTTATGGTGTGTGTGTGTGTGTGTGTGTGTTAGAGAGAGAGAGAGAGAGAGAGAGAGAGAGAGAGAGAGAGAGAGAGAGAGAGAGAGAGAGAGAGAGAGAGAGAGAGAGACTGTGTGTGTGCGTGTGTGTGTGTTGGTTGTGAAACTCGAAACTCACGCGAATTAATGAACTTACAGGAAATGAAGGGTCGTGTGCATTTTAATACACTGCTGCCTCGAAAACGTAGTGCACCACTTTTCAAAAAATATTGTATTAATTGACAAAAAATATCTATATTGCAGCCACGGTAAGCGGGCGCGACTCTCGGCGGTCACATCCCGAGCTGTAATGAAACACGTTATTGATTCATTTCAGTGTCAAGGGCGCGAGGCAGAACAAATTGAAAGACAAAAAATAGTCAAGTTAAATGTGTGGGTGTGTGTGTGTGTGTGTGTGTGTGTGTGTGTGTGTGTGTGTGTGTGTGTGTGTGTGTGTTATCTATTCGTTCCTTACTTTCAATTTTTCCTCTTTGCTCCTTTGTAGTTTGTGTCCCTTCTTTATCCTCCTTTTTCTTTCTTTCTCTCATTCTAGCTACTCACTCTCCCCTAACTTTCTTACCCTGTTCTTTTTCATTCTTTGTCTCTCCTGTTTGTGTGTCTGCGTCTCTCTCTCTCTCTCTCTCTCTCTCTCTCTCTCTCTCTCTCTCTCTCTCTCTCTCTCTCTCTCTCTCTCTCTCTCTCTCTCTCTCTCTCTCTCTCTCTCTCTCTCTCTCAGCATGTCAGTCAGTGTCTGTGTGTCTGCGCCTGTCTTTGTCTTACTGTCTGTCTGCCTGTCCCCCCTCCCTCCCTTTCTCTCTCTCTCTTTTCTCTCTTTCTCTCTTTTGCCTGAAAAGCTTACGCTTAAAAAAAGGCTAGCCATAATAAAAAATTTATGGAATATAAATATACAATGTATGAAATGGCTATAAATAAATGTTCAAATGTTCTCTCTCTCTCTCTCTCTCTCTCTCTCTCTCTCTCTCTCTCTCTCTCTCTCTCTCTCTCTCTCTCTCTCTCTCTCTCTCTCTCTCTCTCTCTCTCTCTCTCTCTCTCTCTCTCTCTCTCTCTCTCTCTCTCCTCCAAGATTCCTTACCATTTCATCCTCAGAATTGATTACCTTGAAAGGGGACTGGAGGCCGTGAGAGAGAGAGGAGGACGAGAAGGGAGGGAGGGAGAGAGGAAGGGGGAGGTATTACTTTCTCAGACGGTAGGGAAGAGATGGAGGAGTGGGAGGGAAAAGAAAAGAAGGTATTGTCCTGAGGAGAGGTAGGGAGACGGGGAGAGGAAGAGAAGGGAGGGAGAAGAGAATAGGCAAGAGGAGGTTGAGGTGAGAAGTTACGAATAGCTTGTCGATAATTATAAACTTGGATAGTGTTAAAATAAATGTGTTTTTTTTTTCGTATTATTTTTATCATTATTTTATTTTATTTATTTATTTATTTTTTGGTGGGTTTCATGTTATTTGTTGTTACCTTTAAATTGATTCTCTCTCTCTCTCTCTCTCTCTCTCTCTCTCTCTCTCTCTCTCTCTCTCTCTCTCTCTCTCTCTCTCTCTCTCTCTCTCTCTCTCTCTCTCTCTCTCTCTCTCTCTCTCTCTCTCTCTCTCTCTTGATCTCATTCTGAAAGCTTTATTCCCCTTTTCCTTGTACTTTTTTCTCCTGTCCCTCTCATCACTTTCGCTAGTCAAAACAAACCGACCAAACAAACAAACAAATAGTACGAGTAAAACAAAAGGGAAAGAAAAACAAGAAAGAAAAGAACAAAATGGAAAAAAAAGAAAAGAAAAACTAATTGTATCTTCTTCCCGGTTCTCTTTTCTCCTCACTTTCCTTTTCCTGTCCGCTTCCTTTCCCCTCCATCCTTCCTTCCGTCCTTCCACCGCCTCCTCTCAGCTTGTCACCTCCTCAGAGATGCAAGTGTTGAGAGGAGCACAAGCAGCGGAGGTATCTTACTAAGAGCTAATTAGAATCCTAAGCGTACATGCCTCCAAACAATCTCTCTCTCTCTCTCTCTCTCTCTCTCTCTCTCTCTCTCTCTCTCTCTCTCTCTCTCTCTCTCTCTCTCTCTCTCTCTCTTTCTCTACATTATCTTAAGTTTCTGAGAGTTAAGTTAGCTATTCTCCTCCTCCTCCTCCTCCTCCTCCTCCTCCTCCTCCTCCTCCTCCTCCTCCGCCTCCTAGGTAATCATGTGAGCAAAGCATTCAAGTTATTGCAAAGCGAACGAAGAAGTGTGAGAGGAGAGAGAGGAGACGAGGGTGTGAAGGAGTGGGAGGGAGTGAGAGACGAGGAGACGAAGAACGAGGGTGGAAAGGAGGTGGAGAGCGAAGGTGGGAGGGAGAGTGGGGGCGAGTAGACGTAAGAGAAGGAGGGTTAGGAGAGGAGAGGAAAAGGAGAGGGAGGGAGGGAGGGAGGTAGAGAATGCGAGGCAGGCGCGTCTGACGTCCCGAGAGAGGCAACTAAGTGGGCTTCTTGACACTTAGACTATAGATTTTTACAGCTTAAAGAGGAAGCTGTCCATTGTTACAGCTGGTAGTGTTAGCCCCCCTCTCTCCTCCCCTTCCTCCCATCCCGCCTCCCCCTCTTCCCTCCCACTCCACTAAACAATAAGAGTAAGCGAAAGAAAATATACATAGATTAATAATAAAACTTTCCTTCTGTTCACCTGCGTTTCTACGGGCGATGGAAGTGAGAAAAGTGTGCTTAAGATTATCTCCAAACTTTCTGGGGTGATGAAACGCACTGATGACCCTCAGAGCACGGAGAACAGAGGGACATGAAATAGGGATCTTGTGGTGTTCTCTCTCTCTCTCTCTCTCTCTCTCTCTCTCTCTCTCTCTCTCTCTCTCTCTCTCTCTCTCTCTCTCTCTCTCTCTCTCTCTCTCTCTCTTCATGCCTCAAAATTACACACTTTTAATCTCGGGTTTTTTTTTTTATTAATATAAGCACTGAATCCCTGCCATTAATGAAGCCTGTAAGTCTTGCAGTAATTAGAATCTTAGAAGAAATTTATTCGGAGCTTTGACGGTATACCATTGAGAGAGAGAGAGAGAGAGAGAGAGAGAGAGAGAGAGAGAGAGAGAGAGAGAGAGAGGGTGGGGGGACGCACATACGCACACGCACGCAAGCAAAGTCTCGCGCCGCTCATTCACTCCCACTAACACTCCCACTTGTGCCACTACAAAGTATCAAAAGGAATGAGGAGCGTAATGAGAGACGCGCCTCATTTAAACCTCACTTTGACACTTCCTTCTTAATATTAAAGAAAAAAAAATCATTCTCGTGCGGTCTTTTCATCTTCCCCTGACGAGCTAAATTCATCCAAAGCACCACAAAGATGATGCTTATAATGAAATTCTCTTCTGGGATTTCTTGCAACCACGCTGCGCCGCCACTGTACGCCTCCACCCCCTCCGCCCCCGTCCACCCACCTCCACCTAAGCAGCCGCCACCTCCTCCCAGGGGAATGGATGAAAGACGACTACCCACATAGTTCATTAACACCATCTTTTCCCTTTGGGCCAGTTTTCAACGCGATTTGTACTGGTATTGTTAGTGGCGCCTCACACGACTTGTATTGGGCTGGCTGGCTGGTTGACTCTCTCTCTCTCTCTCTCTCTCTCTCTCTCTCTCTCTCTCTCTCTCTCTCTCTCTCTCTCTCTCTCTCTCTCTCTCTCTCTCTGTGTGTGTGTGTGACTTTTTTCCAACGATATTTACTTTAACACACACACACACACACACACACACACACACACACACACACACACACACACACACACACACACACACACACACACACACACACACACACACACACACACACACACACACACACTTCCATCAATGATAAGCTGCAAAATCCAAGTCAGCATTTTTACGAGTTCCTCTCTATTTACAAATCTTCCCTTTCGTCTGGTTGAACATCCTGCTCTGCCTCAAACTCTGCTTCTTCACGCACCAAGCACAGAAAGTTTCAGAGTCAAGATATACGAATGAAAGTTCTTAAGATTCATAAATGCTTACGTACAGGATCTTTCTGAAGTTTGATCGCACCATTTATATCTTGCTAGCCTGGCCATCACTCGTTACTTAAATATGGTAAAAGTAAATACTTGTCTTTTTTTTGCCATACGAGTAAATGTTTCTCCTCCGTTTATCTCGACAACTATCACCACCGTGTGTTCTGCAGTGCTTGGTGAGGATTTGTTCTCATTTTGTAAAGACTTGTAAGAAATTTGATGTCAAGGAAATATAGGAGTATTGTGCAGAAGAATGTTTTCAGTCTTAATCAGTTATATAGTGGACACACACACACACACACACACACACACACACACACACACACACACACACACACACACACACACACACACACACACACACACACACACACACACACACACACACACACACACACACACACACACACACACACACACACACACACACACACACACACACACACACACACACACACACACACACCTTGCGTCACCTAATTGATCAGGGTTCGTTCCGCGCTCATCACGACAAAGATTTCACATTGATGAGCGTGAAGTCACTGTCGTCGCCCTGAGTAAGAGGGCGGCGTGCATGGTGTGTGGAAGCCTTCAGCCTCGCCCATAGATAGAACTGTCATGGGCCCCCACCTCTCTTTGGGAAAATACAGCTGGCAGTTACGAGTCCAGTATGTGATCCAGAAGACCGTGGTGTATCACACACACACACACACACACACACACACACACACACACACACACACACACACACACACACACACACACACACACACACACACACACACACACACACACACACACACACACACACACACACACACACACCACAAGATGCTCCTCATATCAAAGTGCCAACGTGTGGTGGTGAAAGTAGTAGTGGTGTCACTTGAGTGGTATGTGAGCCACTCCTGCCTTGTCCCACCCACTCCTCTTGCATCTCACTCTTCCTCTTCTCTCTCCTCCTCTCTCACACTCCCTCCCTTACCTCCTCTTTAGTTCTGTCTCCTCAAAGCGTCTCCGCCTCGCTCGTTCAAGCGTTCAAGCACTTTTCACTGCATGCAAAACCACACTCCAAAATTGAGTAGTTGTGGTAATTTCACTTTTGCGTTAAGTAATTTTGCTGCCTGCCTTCTAACTTTCTTGTTCACATGCACACACATTCATACACACACACACACACACACACACACACACACACACACACACACACACACACACACACACACACACACACACACACACACACACACACACACACACACACACACACACACACACACACACACACACGCACGCACGCACGCACACAAAAAAAAAAAACTTGACCCTTTTCTTAACTTCTAACCCTCCAGGTTACACTCGCAAACTGTTCCTTTCTTTTGTTTGAGTCCTTTGGTCTCAAACTTTATTTTTGTCTCGTTTTATCTCTAATACCGCCTGAAGACCCATCAAAGTGGAAGTACGAGGTGTGTCATTAAAGTTCCAGGACTGGTGTCCTAAAAGATGAATTTCAAACCCAAGCCACAAACCACCATATTTCCCCTTCAAAGTAATCCTTCTGGAGTATACAACTGCGCTCCCAACCCTCTACAGTCACTAATCTTTTTCTTACGTGCTTTTAAAATCATGTCCTCTGTTGCAGGTCGTTTAACAATGAGCGCTGAACAGCGAACAAACTTGAAGTTTTTGGTGCAGTTGGGGAAAACGCCGTCAGAAGCACTGGGTATGCTGCAAAAAGTGTACGGGGATGAGACAATGTCACGCTCACGTGTTTTTGAGTGGTGCAAGAGGTTCAAAGAGGGCCGGGAGGACGTGGAAGATGACCCCAGGAGTGGAAGACCCTCAACGAGCAGGAATGAGGCCAATGTTGAGCGTGTCAAGCAGATGGTGCGTGACGATCGTCGGTTGACTGTTCGAAAGATCGCAGATGAGCTTGGCATGAACCACAACAGCGTGTGGAAGATTATCACTGAAGATCTGGGCATGCGGAAAGTCTGTGCGAAGATGGTGCCGAGACTCCTGAACGATGACCAGAAGGGACGACGCATGCAGGTGTGTCAGGACATCCTCGAGCGTCTGGAAACTGAACCAGACTTGCTCAGGAGAGTCATCACCGGCGATGAGTCCTGGGTATTTGAGTACGACCCGGAGACCAAACGCCAGAGCCTTCAATGGAAGAGTCCGGCGTCGCCACGGCCGAAGAAAGCAAGGCAGTCCAGGTCCAGCTTCAAGGTCATGTTGATCGCTTTCTTCGATGTGAGGGGCATCGTCCACTGCGAGTTCTTGCCACAGGGCCAGACAGTCAACCAACATGTGTACAAAGAAGTACTGCGGCGTCTGCTTCGTGCAGTGCGCGAGAAGAGGCGGGAGTTGTGGCAGGGCAACTCGTGGCTGCTTCACCACGACAATGCGCCTGCTCACAATGCCCTGAGCATCAGAGAGTTCTTGGCCAAGAAGAACATCGCCGTGCTGGAGCAACCGCCCTACTCACCTGACCTCGCTCCGTGCGACTTCTTCCTCTTCCCCAAGCTCAAGGAGGTCATGAAGGGGACCCGTTTTGATGATGCGGACGACATCAAAAAGGCCGTGACGACGGAGCTGAGGAGCATCCCGCAAGAATCCTTCCAGCAGTGCATGCAAGCCTGGCAGAGAAGGATGGACAAGTGCATGCGGTGCCAGGGGGATTACTTCGAAGGAGATAACCTATAGTTTGTAGCCTGGATGTGAAATAAAACTTGTGTGGCACCAGTCCTGGAACTTTAATGACACACCTCGTACCTCTGGTAATATGCTTCTGCCGAGTGGGATGATCAGAGGAGGTACTGTGCTGATTTGTTGTGGAATGATTATTGCTTCAGCGTCAAGACCCTTCATTTTGTGCAGAACCCGTGATGGAGGGGATAGTCTTTTGATTGAGATATACATTTCACACACTTCCCCTAAACCTAAAGCTCATTAATCTTGATATACCTGTGCTTACTCTCTTGCTATCCGTGATAGAGAGCTGTCTCATAAAAGGTAGCCTTCCATCACCTGAAAAATGCTGCTTATATTTTTTAACTGTTTGTCTCTTATCGCAAGTTTCCTCTCTGGTCATTCTAGTGCGTTAGTAGGAGACGGTCATTGTTCTTCTATGTCTATTAGCTTTGATGTTTCATTAGACTCTGTCCTATCATCTACTCTTTTCCTATTATTAATAGTCCTAATCTTACTCTCTTCCACCCATTCTTATGCTTATGACCAGCGTGCACCTTCCTACGTCAATTTTCAAATCTCAGACACTCCAAGAATTTGAAAAAAAAAAAAAATCATGAGGGATCGTTACAGGACGCCTAACTTCTAGTCGTTTTCTAATTTAGAGTGTGGCAGAAAAAAAAACTTTTTCATTCAATGCCTCATAAACCCATTTCTTCCACTTGTTCATTTCACAATCTTCTAGTCAACTATCCCCGCTTCTTAGATGACATAAGTTTCTCCCCTCTTTAACATAAAAACGTTCTTAGTTTCTAGACTAAACGCTAAGCCGGAAATTTCACATTTCTCACAAAAAAAGCTTCTAAGAAGCTGGGTGTCTGTGTCGTCTCCACCAGTCTTCCATCTCCTCTCCATCGTACTGTTGCTCATTCTGTACAGGAGTACATCTTTCACGCTCACATCTGGTGGAATCAAAAGCTTTTCGCCATATTGACTCCCTCATCTAATCGACTCTCTCTTCAACCTCTCTCACTTCGCTGCTGTGTTGCATCTCTTGATATATTTTAATGTTGGGTGCTCTTCTGAACTTGATAGCTGCCTTCCTTCTTAACGCAACAGTTAACCAGTACCCCCACTCTTTCATCCCCTTTACTGATAGACTCTGGAACTGTTTGCATCTGTATTTCCCCCTTCTTATGACTTGACCTTGTTGAGAAGACCAGTTACAAGATATCTCCTGTCTTAAAGTGGTAAATGTTTAATGCTCTTTCTTTTTATTTTATGGGAAAGAGCGGGACTTTTTTCCTGAATTTGTATTTTTGCCTTTGGTCTTCTTTCCTTGTGCATAACTCACACACACACACACACACACACACACACACACACACACACACACACACACACACACACACACACACACACACACACACACACACACACACACACACACACACACACACACACACACACACACACACACACACACACACACACACACACACACACACACACACACACACACACACACACACACACACACACACACACACACACACACACACACACACACACACGGAGATGAAAAATTAACCAAACTTTTACTAGATCGTACAGGTAAGTCACACACACACACACACACACACACACACACACACACACACACACACACTCTCTCTCTCTCTCTCTCTCTCTCTCTCTCTCTCTCTCTCTCTCTCTCTCTCTCTCTCTCTCTCTCTCTCTCTCTCTCTCTCTCTCTCCAGAAAATGCATTCATGGGAGAAATTCAAGCACTTACACCACGGATGTCAAACTCTGGCCAGCGGGATGATCTTAAGTGGCCCGCGAGGTGACAAGTGATTTTTCAACTTGATACTATAGTTATTACATTTAAGGAAGCTACTTAATCTCTATTGCGAAACATAATGATGTGGTTATGTGCTTTGCCTGGGAGTGATATGGGTTGGTTTCTGACTGGATGTGATGTGTATTATGATGTTGACTTTGTGGTATGTCTGTCATATCGGTTATGTGGCTGTGTGTGATGTGCAGTTTGGTGTGGTTTTGTGTGCTATGACTGTGTTATGAGCTGCTGTGTGGGTCTTGTGATGCAAATGTTGTATGGTGTGGCTGGAAGTGACACGGATTGCTGTGATTGGGTGTGGTATGAAATGTTGTGTGGTTGGTGTGATGCGTAGCATGATGTGGTTGGGTGCTATGTGTGGTGTGGGTGTTATGTGACGTGGTGTGGTGGTTCAGCACTGGGTTGTGATGTGGATAAATTTGATGTTGGGTGTGGTGTGGCCTCGTGTTGTGGCTGAATTTGATGTGGGTTGTGTTGCTACTTGTGGTGTGTGGCGTGAGTGGCCGTGGTGTGAATTGTGCGGCTGTGTGTGACGTGTGGTGTGCTGTGGTTTTGTGCGGTGTGGCTGGGTGTGATGTGTGCTGTGTGGTGTGGCTGGGTGTGGTGTGTGGTGTGGCTGGGTGTGATGTGTGGTGTGGCTTGGTGTGGTGTGTGGTGTGGCTGGGTGTGATGTGTGGTGTGTGGTGTGGCTGGGTGATGTGTGGTGTGTGGTATGGCTGGGTGATGTGTGGTGTGTGGTGTGGCTGGGTGTGGTGTGTGGTGTGGCTGGGTGATGTGTGGTGTGTGGTGTGGCTGGGTGTGGTGTGTGGTGTGGCTGGGTGTGATGTGTGGTGTGTGGTGTGGCTGGGTGTGGTGTGTGGTGTGTGGTGTGGCTGGGTGTGATGTGTGGTGTGTGGTGTGGCTGGGTGTGATGTGTGGTGTCGTGTGGTTTGTTATGTGGTTTGGTGTGATGTGTGGTGTAGTGTGTGGTGTGGCTGGGTGTGATGTGTGGTGCCCTGTGGTGTGTTGTTATCATTATAGGACTTTTCTTACTGTAGCTTTTGCGTTTGTTGTCGTTATTGTTGTTGTTTTTGTTGTTCTCGTCGCCGTAGTTCTTGTTCCCTTTGCAGCACTTACAGAATCACTGATGAGTCTCGAAGCCATAGCAAGTTTGGGTTTAACACTTCTGGCTTACACCTTGCATCTCACACCACCACTAAGTAACACAGATCCTTACCTGAAGTCGGACATTTCAATTTTTTTCTTTTTTGTGGTCTTGTCACCAAAGACGAGATACCTTCACTTTTCGGTGTTCACTAGCATCCATTTTATCTACTATGATTGAAAAAAAAAAGTAACGAGGGGGAGAGAAAGACAAACAGTTTAGAAACGGAAACATAATTAGAGTTTAGAAACGAAAAGTTATGTGCAAACAGAAAAAAAAATGACATCTCGGACAAAGCTGAAGTCCCAGCTGTATTATTATTATTATTATTATTATTATTATTATTATTATTATTATTATTATTATTATTATTATTATTATTATTATTATTATTACTTTCCTTACTGAAACCAAAACAGTGTTACAGCTTGGTGCGAGGCATGGACCAGGATATCCACTCATGCAAAAACCCATAAACACACACACACACTCTCTCTCTCTCTCTCTCTCTCTCTCTCTCTCTCTCTCTCTCTCTCTCTCTCTCTCTCTCTCTCTCTCTCTCTCAGAAGAGGCAGTAAATCTTTACCATGCAATTACCGGCCAACTAGCTTAACCTCAGTCGTCTGCAAAATGCTAGAGACGCTTATAAGAGACAAACTTGTTAATCACTTAGAGGAAAACAAACTTCTTAAAAATATTCAACACGGTTTCTTAAACAAACGCTTTTGTTTGACGAACGTCTTAGACTTCTACGATATTGTGAGCCAGTATGATGAAAGTAAAAGCGTTAGATATACCTTGATTTTAAAAAGGCCTGCGACAAATTCCCCCACAAACGTTTATTGCTTAAACTAAAATCACATGGTATCTAAGGCGATGTGTTGAGATGGATAGAAAACTGGCTAAACTGTAAACAAAGAATAGCAATAAATGGAAAAGCATCCAAGTGGACTAACGTAACCAGCGGGGTGCCACAGGATCAGTCTTAGGACCTGTTCGCTTCCTTGTTTATATAAACGACACAGAAGAAAGTGTTAACGGTATAATATCGAAGTTTGCTGATGACACCAAAATAGGGAATTCCCTAGTCTCTAACAAACAACTAATAGAAATGCAGAATAATCTAGATAAATTGTCTGCGTGGGGACAAACCTGGCAATTGAGTTTTAATGCAGATAAGTGTAAAGTGCTGCATGCAGGGTATCGAAACGAGAAAGCAAAGCATATTTTGAATGGTGCCTAACTTAAAAAGTTTAGACAGCGAAAATGATTTAGGAGTAACAATATCAAGTAACCTAAAACCTAGCCAACAACGTTCAGGAGTCGCAAAGAAGTCAAACAAAATAATTGGCTTCATCGGCAGATCTTTTGAATATAAATCTAAAATTACAATCCTCACTTTGTATAACTCTTTAGTCCGTCCCCTTTTGGAATATTGTGTTCAAGCATGGTGCCCCTACTACCAGAAAGACATTGATAAATTAGAAAGAGTTCAGCGTCGAGTAACAAAAAATATACCAAACTTAAGAAAGAAATCCTACGAAGAGCGTCTTAAAGAATTAAATCTATTCCTATTAACATAAAAGACCAAGAGGCGACTTAATACAGGTGTTTAAAATCATCAAAGGCATTGATAACGTGGACTGCAGTAAATGTTTCACGATAGATTTTTCAAATTACACGCGAAAAAACGGTTGCAAAATTGTTGAGAAGTCCTTTAATCAAAGAAAATATTTTTCCACTGTAATTAATCTATGGAATGGGTTTCCTCGAGACGTGATAGACTGCAACACTGAAGAGACTTTTAAACACCGTCTTGATAAATATTTTGCCTCCAATCCGCGGCTAACAGCATCTGTTTGTTAGAGATTAACTTCCTTGCCTCCAGGAAATGGGGACTCCTCATTTTATCTATTTTCATTCTTTCCTATAGAATTTCCTTCGGGTCTTTCCTTCTCTAACTCCGTAAGGTATTTATTTCCGACCTGTTATTTTGTATGGCTTATGCCGGAAGGAGTGGAGGGTGGGGAGAGAGCCTTCTGTTTTGGTGTCCATTTTTCTACTATCACCTTAGTAGTCCTAGATCAAGTCGCCTCATGAGAACCGCAAGGTTTGTTGTGGCCTGTATTTCTATGTAACACTCTCTCTCTCTCTCTCTCTCTCTCTCTCTCTCTCTCTCTCTCTCTCTCTCTCTCTCTCTCTCTCTCTCTCTCTCTCTCTCTCTCTCTCTCTCTCTCTCTCTCTCTCTCTCTCTCTCTCTCTCTCTCTCTCTCTCTCTCTCTCTCTCTCTCTCTCTCTCTCTCTCTCTCTCTCTCTCTCTCTCTCTCTCCTCTGCGGAGAGGAAGAGGGAGGGATGGGACTGAGGGACGCAGGGAATGGAACAAAATCCAGAAGGGAAAACCTAAAGAAGTTAAGTCTTCTGTTTATCATCAGTCATATACATCCATCCCTTCCCCGATAAGCCCTTGCCACATCCCCCTCATCCTCTCCATCTGAAGGAAACCCAGAAAACAGCAACGGAATACTCTTTCTCCTCGATTCCTTCGTCTTGGATTCGGATTAACAAGCGATGACAACGAGTTCAAAGCGACACCCACAGTTCCCATTTATGTTCAGATCTACGTGGGAAGAATGCGGAGGGACAAGATAGAGAAGCCATGAGAAAATTAATGAGCATATATTTGTTACACATTAAAAACAAGAGCACTCAACACACCAACACACAGAACAGTATTTACAGCTGAATATTAATTACTGTTGATTTCGATGTTCACTCTCGTCTGCCCGAAGTCCCGCTGCCTGTATGGTAATGATAATAGGTAATAATAATAATAATAATAATAATAATAATAATAATAATAATAATAATACCAATAATAGTGAGGGTAAGTACAAAGACTAAGTCATTCTCGCAAAAGTTTAACGCGGAGGAAGTGACGTCATAATCTTGTTGCCAATAACGAAAGGGCGCGTCCTCATCTTCCGGTGATTGGCAGAGAGGGATGCACCGTTAAGACGTCACTTCCTCCTCGCTGGCTCACAGGGAAGTACGGTAACCATCAGCGACCTTTCCTCTTATTACTGAAACAGAATCGCCATACACAAGCCCTTCGGCGCTCAACTCCTCATCGTCATACTGTAGCTTCCCCTGCTGCCGCTGTGGCTGCTCAGAGCCAACGAGGAAGCGTCTTGATGAATGCCGAGATGTTGCTACAAAGCTGATGAACATTGATCAAGTCATTGTGAGCGTGGCAGATTCATGACTGTTTCAAAGGATAAAATAATAATAACAACGATAATAATAATAATAATAATAATAATAATAATAATAATAATGATAATAATAATAATAATAAAAGATGATTTAAGAGCATGTAGATAAAAACAATAACAATAACAAAACATGATCGCGAATGGCCGAAGGTTTTTCGCAAGCTAATTAATAAAGTGATTTGTGGGCGCTACAACAACGAGGTGACAAGGCTCCGAGGGGCAGGGGGAGGGTTACCGGAGAGGCAGTCGACACCGCATAGCAAATCATTGAGGTGAACCAGAATACGTCAAAATAATAACAATTCTCGTACATGTCCCTTAGCTTCGTACATAGGCGGTCTGTTGATCCTCAAGGGTCAAGAGTTGTGTGTTTGTTGTGTTGTGTTGTGCTCGTAGGAGCCGTTTACACACACACACACACACACACACACACACACACACACACACACACGATGTATCGGATATCCACATTCACAGCAGCTATGCAAGTAACGATTACATTCACATTTTTTTCCTTGTGTATGTGTGAAATTTAACACCAACATCCGAGGAATCCTTACGTATTATGTGCTGATTGAAAACATTACAAAACATGTCAGTGCGTGCAGTGAGTCAGACCTGGACAAGTGATGTGACGTGGGGTCCATGTAGCCTCACTCGTATTTTGTTGAAGAGCGCTCATTTCATGTCATATTTGCTTGGTAATCTGCTGCCCGTTTGAGTTCATCTGGGGCTTCACGGTGGTGCCAGATGTAGCGAAGTAATCTTTTTTTTTCTTTGGAAAATTCCAACTTTGTGAAACAAAATGTGTGGACAGGGATATCTTAACTCATTATTTTGTCAGTATACGTACATTAAACAGCGCGTAATAGTGTAGTCAGCTAATTTTTAAAATATTTTTCATCTGTCCGAAAAAGTACATTTTTGTGAAGTGTTAAGTATGACAGGATTACCTAGCAAATTGAAATTTAAGATGCGTTTCTTGTGTGATTTTTAAAAATGACGCGCATCCTTAAAAAATAATCACTAGATACCAGCATCCATAAAGAAAGAAAGAAAAAAAAAAACAGGAAATAAATATCCGGATCTGCGATAATAAGAAATCTTTCATCCGCATTTGCATTTTTGACATCTGATAAATCTTTAGCACACACACACACACACACACACACACACACACACACACACACACACACACACACACACACACACACACACACACACACACACACACACACACACACACACACATCGCGTAACCCGAGGGGTTGTGACCTCTCTGTCCCGGTGTGTGGTGTGTAAGTGGTCTTAGTCCTACCCAAAGATCGGTCACTATGAGCTCTGAGCTCTTTCCGTAGGTAACGGCTGGCTGGGTGACCAGCAGACGACCGTAGGTGAATCACATACACACACATACACACACACACTCCAAAGTTTTCTTGTATGTTAAATGTGTGACTTTATTTTCATACATAACTATGATATATCAATCTTTGTGTGTGTGTGTGTGTGTGTGTGTGTGTGTGTGTGTGTGTGTGTGTGTGTTATTAGCGTGGTGGAGTAATGGACTTGTTCTCTGGATCACCTCCGAAGGGGCATGGGCCCTTGTAGGTGTGAGGGAGTGGTTCTCGTGGAGTGAGTGGCGAGTGGGAGGAAGGTACGGGGGAGGGTGAATGATACTGAGAGAGAAAGCAAGAATAGCGATTAGTGTGTTAACAAAATGGCCGAGAAGAAAGAGAGGCTTGAAGGATTGGAGGAGTGGAGTGGAATTATTCTGTGGCGTGAGAGTGCTGGTGGAGGCCCGTGAAGACCTCGGGCGGTGAGTCGGAACGAACCATAACAAGAACTATGCAGGTGCAACGTAATAAATAAAAACAACAAGGCGTCGAGGGCCTTCCAGCAAACAGTCAGCGAGTCGGTCAGTCAGTGATGTGCCGCGACTCTCTTCCCGGCACTGGTAATCCGACACACACACGTACACACAAGGAAATAATAAAAACTATAAAGTGGTCTGAAGTGTCTCCATGGAATAGCTACTTAATTTCATCTTTATCTAAAAGCACCGACTGAGTGAGGATTATGACGCCTCGAGAGTGGGAGAGGGAGCTGCTTGTCCACAGCGGAAAGTCACGTCTAACTTGACCCTTAACTAAACGGCTACCAACGTTGTGACGTAATGATGACGTAATGGTGACGCAAGCACGAGATCATTTATGTACATGTAGAGGAAGTTAATTGTTACTGTGGCACCATCACCTAGACCGTTAATTCAACACTTGCAGCAAGAGAAAATATTAATATTTGCTGAAACACAGAAGACATCGAGCGTT
>NC_087178.1:15574750-15582250 GCF_035594125.1 Scylla paramamosain
ATTCTACATAATTAACAGGAAAAACAGTCTTGAGAACCCGGCTAATCATTTCCTTGGACTTTGAAAACAGTCATGGTGATGGAGAGAGCAAAACGTTTCAGAATACGGGCCTCACTCCCTTGGCAGGCAACCCGGCAGGCCGCAATGGTGAGTGTTTGTGATGATTGTAGTGTTGACCACGATCTCCATTCCCTGCCATCCTTTCCACCACACAACAGTTGGTGCTGGGGTTCGCTCCCTCGTTGATGGAGAGGATAATCTGATTACAACCGAGGAGGATTTAATTCCATGTCAGCGATGCTCGTATAATGTCGACGTTGACGGACGAGGCCAAGCCGGCGAGAGTTGCCATTGCTTACGTGTAGCGCGCTGTGCACCACCACCCAGTGTATTGTGGTGGTGCGCGGGCCTTGTCCCTCTCCTCCTCCTCGCCTTTTTCCTCCAATTCTTACGCATCACTAATTAAGCCTGACAGGAGAAGTGACTTGAAGGGAGAGAGAGAAAGAAGTAGGAAAAAAAAATGGATAGAGTTACTTGGGAAGGCAACAGTAGCGGGGGAGCGCGAGTCAATTTGTACAGATTTGTCGTGTTTATTGGCGCTCTGCTCAGCCCCAGTGCCCGGGTCCCTCTCGCCGCGGTATTAATTTCATCACTGCGCCAATAATGGGCAAATCATGGCATTACTGAACCATCGCTTTACATATAACTCGTATGGGCCGCGGCGCCGACTGCTGTGGTGTGGGAGAGGGAGGGACGCACGCGGGGTAAGTACATTAGATGATAAGTGAGATGGATGGCGGAGGGGAAGGACAGCGTTGTGGTGGTGTGGGAAAACGGAGGTGGGAGGGAGGCGATCAAGGAGAAACGATGCTAAATAAGTTATAGGACTCTGATCAACATTTTGTGAATAATATATGACTTGAAGCAGCGCCATAACGCAAGCTGGCGTCCCGCGCGGCCCTGACAAGTGTAGGAAGGCGATGGTAAGGCAGTGCGGGTGAAGCGTGGTGTTCACGTCTTAGTGGCGGTGATCGACTTTACTGGCATGTTCTTAATATTTCACAACTCTACTTAACTTCCATGTCTTTTTCCCTCCCTCTCTCGTAATATTGATCTCCTCCTACAAAAAAATAAAAATAAATAAAAATAAATAGATAAAATAAATAAATAAATAAATAATAAAATAAATAAATAAATAAAAATGAATAGATAAACAAATAGATAAATAAATGAATTAACCAACCTACCTCCTTGCAATGTCATTAATCATTTCTTGGTCTTTCTGTCAGTTCATCTTTATCTGTGTGTGTCAAAGTCCACCATTATTTTATTTACAAATAGTTTACTTCTTAAAAAAAGTTATCTTCTAATTTTCTATTATCAATCCTTCCACATCCTCCTGCACCAACCCCTTCCTCCTCCTCCTCCTCCTCCTCCTTTCCCTTTAGTTGGTGGGTCAAATCTTTTGAAAATTCCCAATGAGCCACAAAGAGAAGACGACAAGCACGCCACTTCAACAATAGCTTCGGGAGGAGGAGGAGGAAGAGGAGGAGGAGGAGGAGGAGGAGGAGGAGGAGGAAGGAGGAGGAGGAGGAGGAGGAGGCCGCGCTGTCTCTTACCAATACCTTCACTTCCTCACTTTCACACTTTCCCTTCTACTTTCTTCCTGTGGTCCTTTTTTTAGTTTCATCGTGTTTCGTTTCACTTTCGTCTTTCCCTGAGGGCGAAGGAACTGATGTCCTCACAATACTCTGACCTTACGGGAGGCGGGAAGAGCTGCGTAAGATTGTGTGGGAGGGGCGGGGAAGGGGAGTGGGAAGAGGAGAGAGGAGTGGGAAGAAGAGGAGGAGGAGGAGGGAAGTGTGAAGAAGACTTAAGCTGCAAATCAATTAAAAGTGACAAAGGAGAGGGAAGCCAATAATATCCCCCCACTTCTCCTCCTCCTCCTCCTCCTCCTCCTCCTCCTCCTCCTCCTCCTCCTCCTCCTCCTCCACTTCCTACTTCACCTAAACCTTCCTCCTTCTCCGTCTTCTTCTGCTCCTGACTCATGATTTTTTCTCTCTTACTCTTGATTCTTTTCTTTTTTTAGCACCTCCTCCTCCTCCTCCTCCTCCTCCTCCTCCTCCTCCTCCTCCTCCTCCTCCTCCTCCTCCTCCTCCTCCTCCTTTGCTACTTCTCTTCTCCCCGAGGGCAGGTAATGCTTGGATGAATCTTGATTACTAGACATGAAACACCTTCCTTGGATATCTTGCATTACATGGAAGGAAAATGAAGGAAGAAGAAGAGAGAGAGAGAGAGAGAGAGAGAGAGAGAGAGAGAGAGAGAGAGAGAGAGAGAGAGAGAGAGAGAGAGAGAGAGAGAGAGAGAGAGAGAGAGAGAAAGAGAGAGAGAGAGGGGGGGATAGAGGAGGTGAAAGATGAGTAAGAAAGAAAAAAAAAAGGGAAGGGGAGAAGAGGTAAGAAGGGAACGGAAGACGGTAAATGGAGGTACTGTATGAGAAGGGAGGATAAAGGCAGAGAGAGAAAGAGAAATATGGGAAAGAAAGGGAAGAGAGAGGAGGAAGAGGGAGGGAAAGGGAGGATAGAGAGAGGGGGAGAGGAAAAAAAGGAGGGAGACGGGAGGAAGGTACGAGAAGGGGAGGTAAAAGGAGAGGTAGAAAACTGGAGAAAGAAAGAGGAAGAAAAGGAGAAAGAAGGGGAGGGACAGAACAAGAGGAAAGGGAAGGGAGACGAGAGAAGACCAGAAGGGGAAGGAAGGGAAAAGGCTTAGAGGAAAGAGGGAGGGAACCAAGGAATAGTAGAGAGGGAAGAGGATAAGAATGAAGTGGGGAGGAAAGTGCAACGAGGAGGGAAGGAGAGAAAAGTGGAGTAAAGGAGCTGTGACACTGAGAGGAGGAGGAGGAGGAGGAGGAGGAGGAGGAAAAGAGCCAATCTCTCCAGGAAAGCTCCAGGGCACGGCAAGTGAAAAGAGTAAGGAGGGTCATTAGCCTCACCTGTTTCCAGCTAATTAAATGCAGTCACCCCATCTCAAAGGCTGGTGATGGTGGTGGTGGTGGTGATGATGATGATGATGATGATGATGATGATGATGATGATGATGATGATGATGATGATGACAGCGATGATCAAGATGACAGTGATGATGACGATGATGATAAAAGAGAAAATGACAACAACGAAAGACGACAGTGATTACAGTTAGTGACTGTGATGATGGTGATGACAATAGTGATGATGACAGACTAGGTACTACTAAAAGCCGAGGGGAAAGACGACGAGGAAGAAATTATGACACACACACACACACACACACACACACACACACACACACACACACACACACACAATAAAGTGTCGACAGCCGCGTGTTCCTAATTAGCCGTGAGAGAAGAGGAGTGGAGGAGAACTTAGACAATGCAGGAGACGAGAGAACAGGAAGGTGGAGGAAGGAAGGAAGGAAGGAAGGAAGGAAATAAAGGGAGGCTAACTGGCAGTGTGTAACGGAGAGTTGCCAATGTTTAAAGAGATAATTAACGCTCAGAGAGAGAGAGAGAGAGAGAGAGAGAGAGAGAAAGAGAGAGAGAGAGTATTAAAGCAGATTGGTAATAAGATTGTGAACAGAAGTATACAAAACTGCAATTATGTGTCTTATTCTCTATTTGCTGCAACAAAATAGCAAGAACAGCAACAACAACAACAACAACAACAACAACAACAACAACAACAACAACAACAACAACAACAACAACAACAACAACAACAACAACAACAACAACAACAACAACAACTACTACTACTACTACTACTACTACTACTACCACTACTACTACTACTACTACTATTACTACTACTGCTACTACTACTACTACGACAGTCGGTTCAGACATAGCGGCACGGGTGCATCCATTTCCCTCTCCACTCTTCTCTCTGCCAATTTTCCTCCGTTTTGCGAAATCCAATGCAAATTTCCTAAAAACCAATCCCATATTGACCGCAACCTCCCTTCATAACCTCGAAATATACGTGAACTTCCTTATTCATTTGTTTATCTTTAGTTATGTTTATCTCGCTTTCTTTCGCTTTCATCTCGGGAATCTTGTGACCTTGAGCTTCGATCGCCCTCCAAGACGCGTTATGGTTCGTTAAATGCGCGTCTCTGGGTTATGATTGCTTTTATGTAGGATTGGCGGGACGTGATTAGCAGTACAGCGGATCCGATGCGACTGATGGTGATTGTGTGTGTGTGTGTGTGTGTGTGTGTGTGTGTGTGTGTGTCCAGTATATGTCTTACGTTTTTTTTTTTTGTGTGTGTTTCGTATGTTTCTTATGTTTTAGTATTGTCTGATATGGTTAGTGTTGTGTTAGTGTTTGTTGGATCTTGCTAGTTATTGGAATCATGTTATGCGCTGTGTGTTGCGGTCAGTAAAACGTGTGTGTGTGTGTGTGTGTGTGTGTGTGTGTGTGTGTGTGTGTGTGTGTTCATAAACATACTCTTATCCATGAACAACGCTGACATGATAACAGCCATTAGATAAAAAATAAAAAAAAAACTGCAAAAATCCTAAATATGTAACAGGCGAAAACACAAAAAATAAAGACAAACAACCACAAGAAATAAATAAAAACGCCCACACTGCACAACAAAACAAAGAAAAAGAAGAAAAGTACACACACAAAACGTGGCTGGATGTATATTAGCCAAGAAATAATTTAAACAGAGGTGGGGAGAGCGAAGTGAGAGGTGAGAGGGTGAGTGTCTCCAGGGTGCCACTTAGACCTCTCAGTGTGTGTGTGTGTGTGTGTGTGTGTGTGTGTGTTCTCCACTAGACATGTCATATTTTTTTCTCAACATTTTAACATCATTGTCATTCTCTCTCTCTCTCTCTCTCTCTCTCTCTCTCTCTCTCTCTCTCTCTCTCTCTCTCTCTCTCTCTCTCTCTCTCTCTCTCTCTCTCTCTCTCTCTCTCTCACTCCTGGGGCGGGAAGAGAGCGTCGGGAGGCACTGGCCGGAAGGAGAGGCGGGAGGAGGAATCTCATCATTATATTTTTGGCGTCTGTTTGTCTTCACGCTGTTCTGATTCCGAATAAACGACGCGGGAGGACTGAGGTGTGAAATGCATCCGTACATGCACGTGTCCGCCTCATACCTACACACACACACACACACACACACACACACACACACACACACACACACACACACACACACACACACACACAATTCAAAGGTTTTAACAATGGCTCGCAGAAATGTGCGCGCAATAAAAGAAAGAAAAAAAAAACGGAAAAAAAGACCGTTTAATATGCACGGACAGAGAGAGAGAGAGAGAGAGAGAGAGAGAGAGAGAGAGAGAGAGAGAGAGAGAGAGAGAGAGAGAGAGAGAGAGAGAAATAAGAATTGGACATTTAGGGGCTGAGGTGTCGCCGGGCCTCACTGTTATTGATTGTTCGTGCTGAAGTGTTCTGCCCCACCTCCCTTCACACTCTCGCCCTCCATCACTCCCCCCGACTCCCCCTCTCCCCTATCCCCTAGACTCCATATCTCCTCCCACTCTCCTCTGTCACCCCCTCCCTCCCTCTCGTATCTCAAGGTTATGATTATGTATACATGCATATATATATATAAAACTTTTTGTGTTTCCTTGCTCTCTCTCTCTCTCTCTCTCTCTCTCTCTCTCTCTCTCTCTCTCTCTCTCTCTCTCTCTCTCTCTCTCTCTCTCTCGTTATACGCTGTCTTCTGTTCTCTCTCTTATATTCTCCCTCATTTGTCTTTTATATTCGGTTCCGATTGATCCAGTATAATCTTCCTTTTTTTTTTACCTAGTATAATGATAATAATTGCAACCATAACAACAACAACAACAATAATTACTACTACTACTACTACTACTACTACTACTACTACTACTACCATCAATAATAATAATAATAATAATAATAATAATAATAATAATAATAATAATAATTCCCACATTAATTTATATGCCATGAAGAATTCATCAAAACTTTTCACTGGTCTCCTAACAAATGAGTGAATATCAACTGTTTGATTTATTTTTTCCTTTATTTTTTTTTACTTTTTTTTTTTTTTTTTTTGGTATTTACCACTAATGCCCGAGGGAATGGGAGAGAAAGAGGAGGAGGAGGAGGAGGAGGAGGAGGAGGAGGAGGAGGAGGAGGAGGGGAGGGGGAGGAGGAGGAGGGGAGGAGAGAGGCACAAGAGGAGAGCAGGGGACGAAAGAAATAAATAAGAAGAGAATATGACAAAGACTTCACACAGCTAATTTGAGAGAGAGAGAGAGAGAGAGAGAGAGAGAGAGAGAGAGAGAGAGAGAGAGAGAGAGAGAGAGAACAATATTTCTCTTGCTTTCATTTTCCTCATCTTTTTGTCTCCACTCTTCGTTTTCTTTCCATTGTCACAGTCTTTTGTCAGCACCACCCTAAATTTCCCTTGCCTGTTTTTCTTCTTCCTCCAACCCTTGCATCTCTTTTACTCCTTTTCACTCCATCCTTTTCCTCTCATTTCTACTTTCCCCTCAGCCACTTCCCTCTCCTCCTCCTCCTCCTCCTCCTCTTCCTCCTCCTCCTCTTCCTCCTCCTCCAGGCCGGAACAACAGAGTATCTTGGAGGAGAGGTAGAAGTGGCATAATTAGTCTTCTCATCACGAATTCTTAAGCTCCTCACTTTTCTAACACACTTACACACGTGCACACCTGCCTCCAGCACCCCCTTCACCTGCTCCACATCTACAGCCACTACACATGCCCACACCTCACCTTCTCTCTCGTTACTCCATTTAGTAATGTCATAGCTAATCACTGGTTCTTTCTCAGGTGGATATAGAGGAGTGTTGGGAGTGGATGAGAGGAGAGAGGGAGGAAAGGAGAGGGAGGACTGTAAAAGAGAAGGATGTCAGGAAAAGGGGAAAGGAAACGGAAGAGGAAGGAGTGGAGAAAAAGGGAGAATAAGAGGTGGTGAGGGGTTAGTGTGTGTGTGTGTGTGTGTGGAGATATTTACTTATATGTGTAGTGATACATTTAATAATCAACTTATATTAAATTCAATGACAAAAAGGCCTGCGTTACAAAAGGTTCAAATTAATGGGAGTTTGATCTGACTCAAAGTGATAACGCAGGCAACATTACACTTTACATTATTACTTCTATTTTCTTTTATCACCACTGTATACGTGTGCTTATGTGAGGTAAGTCGTTATTATATGAATACTCTTGAATACTGTCCAAAAAAACTTTAGTCTCCGTTATAATTCCTCTTTAGGCATCTATGCATTGATCTGGAGCGGGCGGAAGGAGAGGAGAGGGCGGGGGGTGGGGAGGGGGAAAGACAGGTGTGGGAAGAGGAGGAAAGGAAGGAGGTCGTGAAAGAACAGGCGAGGGGAAAGGAAGGAAGGAAGGAGGGAAGGAGAAGTTGCGTGTGTGGAGGTGTTAAGATAAGCCAGTCTATCTTCAACGTGTGTGAGAAGTCCCCTCCTTTACCTCCT
>NC_087178.1:15587250-15612250 GCF_035594125.1 Scylla paramamosain
TGCATTCAAAGCACAGAGGATTAGGAAGCGTCAATGAAAGTGAGGGACAATAAATGGAGGAGGTCCCGAGTCGAGCCTTTAGGAACCTCGCGCGGCCTTTTGTACTCCAGTGAACGGCAGATTATCCCTGGCTGATCCCTTGTGTCCACACCGTCCCGCCACGCCCTCGGAGGCGTGAGGGCCGCGGCCCGCACTCCACTGACAGGTGAGAGGGAAGTCAGGTCATGTCAGGTGGAAGACAGGGCTAATTTTGGTCCAAGTCATCGGATTAACTTAACAGGTGAAGGAGAGGGGAATGGCAAATGGTTAAGTCTCTCTCTCTCTCTCTCTCTCTCTCTCTCTCTCTCTCTCTCTCTCTCTCTCTCTCTCTCTCTCTCTCTCTCTCTCAAGTAGATTAATTGAGATCTTTAATCTACTCATAACTTTAAGAATTAAAAAGTGTCAAAGTTACTAGTTTGATAATTGATATGAAAGGAATTTCATTGTTTTGTTAAAGTTAGTTCGACGTGAAAATCGACTTTTATTTATGTATTTATTTATTTATTTTTATTTTTAAGAAATGAAGTATAAATCTAATTCTGCTGATTTTTTTTTTTTTTTTTTTGTAGAAATACATATTAAATCTACACTAGAACTGAATGAGTTGTTGCTAATTTACTTCTGTTTTTTTAAATGCTTGATCAAGAGTAGTGTGTCCTTCCTTCCTCCAGTTCTTAACCACGATTGTATTTTCTCCTTCCTGCATCGACACAATTCACACCGACTCTTCCCGATTTGTGACAAACGTTCCTGACATTCCTCGTTGACTCCCTTGCTCCCTCTGACCTCTTCTTTATCCTCCAACCCCTTTGCCTTTTCTCTCGTCCTTTCTTGCCTTCGCTTCCATCCTTCATTTCACACATTTCCCAGTACCTTTTACCTGTTCCCTTATTCCTCTTACTCCTTTCGCTCCTCGTCCTTCTTTTCCTTACCTCCTTCCTTCATTTTAAACCTTTCAGTTCCATTCCTTGGATTCTTGGGCCCTTTATCTCTTTTCTCTTCCTTTTCCTCTCCACAATCCTTCATTCCTTACCTTTCTCACTTTAATTTTCTTGCTCTCCCACTTTCTTTTCCCTTTTCCTTCCCTCCCTCTCTTTTTTTCACCTCTGTTTTTCATTTAGCATGTTTTCCCAATTCTCTTTCCCAGGTTACATGTTTCCCTTGCATCTTTCTTCTCCCTTTCCCTTCTTCCTTCCTCTCTCATCCCCTCACCACCTCTATCTTTGTTCCTTCTCCTCACCTTTATCCTTCCCTTTTCACCTTCCTCTCTACAATCTGGTCCCTCTCACCTGTATCCGGTCCTCAGGAAGGTCGGTTTTAAGGGACAGCATCTCCCGGGCGTAGACATCAGGGTAGTGTGACTCCTTGAAGGCCTTCTCTAGCTCCTCCAGTTGGAAGGACGTAAAGATGGTGCGACTGGAAGAAGAGGGAGAAAGGTTGACTCGCCGTGAAGAGCGAGAGAAAGGTGTTGAGATGGAGGTGATAACTAAGACTTGTACTGGAATGAAGGTGAATGTGGACAGAGTGAAACTGCACTCTGATACCAGTTAATGATACAAGACTGCGATGAATAATGAGAAACTCTTGTATTGATTCTCGTGGGTGTTAATGGAAGGTGCGATGAAGATCCAGGCGATAGAGGTACTTCTAAATTACGCCTCGTACGCGAAATAAGAGTCATTGAAACGGAAGGTGTGAAAATTTTGTGTTGTCAATAGCAATAGCTGATGACACTCGGTGGACACAAAGGGCAGGTATTTTGAAGCACCATCCACCAGCGCCGCCGCCAGGTAAGCTGATGCGCGGCTGATACACCACAACTTGGACCACTTCCACACCTTCCCGGGACACACGCCACCTTGGCCACACTGGCTGCACGCCCACGCACGCGCGTACTTACACACGCGCACAATCACACACACACACACACACACACACACACACATAATGTAGAAGACATGTCTCACAACAACAATTTTTACTATTACTACCACTACTACTACTACTACTACTACTGCTGCTACTGCTACTACTACTACTACTACTACTACTACTACTACTACTACTACTACTACTACTACTGCTGCTGCTGCTGCTGCTGCTGCTGCTGCTGCTGCTGCTGCTGCTGCTGCTGCTGCTGCTGCTGCTGCTACTACTACTACTACTACTACTACTACTACTACTACTACTACTACTACTACTACTATTACGACTATTACTACTGCTATTACTACTACTGCTACTACTACTACTACTACTACTACTACTACTACTACTACTACTACTACTACTACTACTACTACTACTATCTACCATTTAGCAAAAAGACATGTACTACACATTTCACCACTACCACCACAAGCATCACCACCACCATTTCCACCACCATCGGCATCAACACTACAGCACCGCCATCACATTATTACTGAAACATTGTAGTGCACATAATACAACCAGTGTGTGTGTGTGTGTGTGTGTGTGTGTGTGTCTGTGCGTGTGTGTGTGCGTGCGCGCTAGGGGTTCGATGCTCCGAGTTACGAGGGTTCGCTATCCCGTTCATCTGCCTGACCCAGGATTCCTGAGCCCAATATTCGAGTGTCTCGGAGCCGCGATATTACGGTCGTTCGATATGCATAAAGCTCCTCGCTGTGTGTGTGTGTGTGTGTGTGTGTGTGTGTGTGACTGTTACCCAGAAACCGATAGTTCAAGACCGTAGATTTTTGAGAGAGAGAGAGAGAGAGAGAGAGAGAGAGAGAGAGAGAGAGAGAGAGAGAGAGAGAGAGAGAGAGAGAGTCTTTACCATAAACCAATATCATCTTTATCGTGTGTGTGTGTGTGTGTGTGTGTGTGTGTGTGTGTGTGTGTGTGTGTGTGTGTGTGTGTGTGTTGATAAAAATCAGTGATATTTGTTTTGTCATTATGGGCGTGAATTGCAATATCAGCTCGACGAGGGAGCAACATACATGCAAATGAAGTAATTGACACTTGGATGTGATTGAGGCCTGTTGATGAACACACACACACACACACACACACACACACACACACACACACACACACACACACACACACACACACACACACACACACACACACACAATTTAAGGCCTTGCATTGCTGGTATACACAAACTAATGTGAGCATATTTTTTCTTACAATGTCATTTTAGTTTATTTTATCCCTACGATGAGAGAGAGAGAGAGAGAGAGAGAGAGAGAGAGAGAGAGAGAGAGAGAGAGAGAGAGACACACACACACACACACACACACACACACACACACCGCTGCCGCCCTCACAGCAGTATATACTTTCCCAACACACACCCAAAAAACACTTGACAGAAACCATATGCCGCGGCCTTCCCTCTGAGCTGGTACTCGTGTAACAGTCGAAGTGTTTTGGCGGAGGACTCGTTACTGAAGGAGGAGGAAGAGGAGGAAGCATGACGCAGCAACCAGTAGCAGAAGGAGGAGGAGGAGGAGGAGGAGGAGGCAGAGGTGGAGGTAAGAATGAGTAGAGAGAGAGTGGTGTGAGTGGTATCCTGTACCCCTCTAGGAAGCCCTCAGCGCTCACCCCTGACGCAGGTAAACACACGGACACCTTCGTCAGCAAGTATCTTTTCTCTCACTTGGGCGAGGCTACACACACGGATGAAGGGGAGGGGGGGAGGCGCATAAGAGGATAGCAGGCGAGGGAAGAATGGGAAATGGTGTCAGGGTGTAGGAACGGGTGTTTGGGAGTGTTTAAAGGGGATTAGGGAGGAGACAATAGTTAGTGGATGAGACAGGGAAGGAGAGGGAGGGTGAGGGTGAGGAGGGAGAGGCGAGGGAGAAAACGGGTGAGATTTGAGGTCATTGGAGGGAAAAGTTAGAAAGTTTGCTAATGGAGCGTGGGGGCGGAGATCCATCATCGCGCTAGTAATCGTGTGCTGGGGAAAAAAATTATAAAAGAAAAAATAAAGACAAAAGGATGAGAAGTCGTCATTTCAAGGTCACATGAAGTTTCAAACAAAACACTTAAAAGGAGGACTTGAGAAAGGTGAAGAGATCTTCAAAATTAATTCTCCACGTTAACGAGAGAGAGAGAGAGAGAGAGAGAGAGAGAGAGAGAGAGAACATACATGACTGAAATATTCTCACATAAAATCTGACGTTTTATTGAATTCTTGTGTTCCCAAAATACTCAAATTTTGTTGCACATTTTTACAAATCAGAAATGCAGCTTCTTTTGGCTGCTCGTTGGCTCAAATATTCTTTTATATTTCTTTTACCCTTTCTTTCTTGTGCCTCTCTAGTCCTCTTCTGTCTCTCCTCCTCCTCCTCCTCCTCCTCTCCCTTCAACATGAGCGGAGCATTATGGTGATGTTCTAAAAAGGGTGTTTTGCGTAGAAATGTTTATTTGTCCACGAGAAGTCAGCACGAGGGAGAGTTGTTGAGTCATGCCCTTCACACTCATCCCTCCCTTGCATCCTTCCCTGGTGGTGATGGTGGTGGTGGAGGTGGTGGCTGAGGAAATGAGTGTACGAGTGAGTGAGGAAGAGTGAATGTGTGTTAGAGAGTGTATAGTGTTGTAAATATAGTCGCCACTAGTAATAGCTTTATTTTCCTGGTAACGAGTGAGTGAGTGAGTGAGTGAGTGATTTAGTGAGGGGAACTGTGTGATAGCGAGTGAATAGCGATGAAAATGCAGCCGACAATGCGTAGTAAAGGCTGCCATTCAATATAGTAACGCTGCAGATCCACCATGCAACCACTACATAGTCACCACCATCGACTGACAGTGGATGCTCATGAAAATATCGTTCACAATACTTATAACCACCATTCATCATACCAGCTGAACAAAATCCACAGTTAAATACAACCCTCATCACCACCACCACCACCACCACAACAGTCACCACATCACCACCACTAGTTGGACACATCTGCCACACCTCGGTTTCTGGTGCCGGTGGTGGTAGTGGTGGTGGTGGTGGTAGTGGTGGTTTGTGGGGCAAGAATCAATGCTCCTTTCTGCTGTCACGTCGGGGAATAATAAAAAAGAGAAACCCCGACCTCTTTGATCAAGCTACTGGAGCCTATTAAACCGAAAAATCGTTAGTAGAAAGACAGGCAGCTGAACAATGAAGGAGGAAGATGACAAGGGCGGGGAAGGAGGAGGAGGAGGAGGAGGAGGAGGAGGAGGAGGAGGAGGACAAGAGTTAGGTGGAAACAACTACTTTTCCCTCTGTTGTCATTCGTATCTTCGTAGTTTACTTTCTCTGTGCGTTGCGAGAAGTGCAGTCCGCGCCACGCCCACGCCTTCTGAAGAGTGAGGGTGTTTTAAAGGTCGATGATTAAATAAAGGTAGGGAAGTTCCTTGATAATTTTCTTCTTTCTCGCAGCGTCTGTCACCTCAACTGTCCTTCTATCTCTCTTTCCTTCTCTCTCCCTCTCTACCTTTCTCCTTTCCGTCTCTCTCTCTCTCTCCCCCTTCGGACGGGCCAAATTAGCCGCCATCTTCTTTTCCCGGCGAAAAATAAGGCGCGGGAGAAGTGTCGCTCCGGCAGGTAAGGCGTGTGTGGCGTGCTGGTCGATGGGTCATTATCCCCGCTCAGCCACACGCCGCTACGCCTCCCGCTGCAGCCACGCACCGTCAGCAGCACCCACCACAGCCACTACCGACGGCACGGGTGCAGGCAGCGAGCGAAGGCGGGGCGGGCGGTAGGCAGCAGACGAGGACTGAACCGGAGGGTGGATTCTGCCCGGCGGGTGAGGAGGGCGGAGGGAGGGCGGCCGCCTTCCGTGTTAAACAAACTCTGGGACGCTCACTCGCTCGCTCGCTTGCCCTTCCTCTATCCTCTCGCGGATGTGAGGCCTCAGTACCAGCCCACGATTGAAACTCGCATGAGGCGCCCTGGCCTGTGACTACACCATGGTACACCACACTGAGCTGTGAGGCGCAGGGCGGGAGCTGTGAGAGGACTACTAGGGCTGAAGGAAGGCAAGGCGGGAAGGGTCCATATAGGGCGCAAGGGAGTGTCAGACACTGTACAAAAGGGAACCGACCCGACCTGCTGTGTCCTTTGTTTGTGAGTTGGACTGAGCATTTTTTTTGCATCTGTGAGTTGAGGTGGGGTGAGGGGAGGTGAGGTGAAGCAAGTTTGTTTATCATTGCCTTTGTGAGTTTTGAGTGGATTTTTGTCAACTAGAATAAAGAAAGGTGTGAGAGCTGCTCTCTCTCTCTCTCTCTCTCTCTCTCTCTCTCTCTCTCTCTCTCTCTCTCTCTCTCTCTCTCTCTCTCTCTCTCTCTCTCTCTCTCTCTCTCTCTCTCTCTCACACACACACACACACACACACACACACACACACACACACACACACACACACACACACACACACACACACACACACACACACACACACACACACACACACACACACACACACACACACACAAGTATCCCATTACATCTTCTCCTGGATTAGCTTAGCCATCATCTTATAATTGGGAAATGGGATATCTACCCAGCAGTCGAGGGATAAAAAAGAGGCACATCCAGCGAGTGATGTCTCCCGCGAGATGAGAATGTAAACTGTACAATGAGTCACGGTGAAGGGAAGGAAAGGTGAGTATAATTATTACAGATAGCAAGTACTAGAATCGTAAGGTAAATGTCTTTTTTTTTATACAAATATTACTGAGGAAGAAAATTTTATGGTAGTATCGAATAATGTGTTCCAGTGTGTGTGTGTGTGTGTGTGTGTGTGTGTGTGTGTGTGTGTGTGTGTGTGTGTGTGCGTGTTTTATTTATATCTTAGATTCTGACACACACACACACACACACACACACACACACACACACACACACACACACACACACACACACACACACACACACACACACACACACACACACACACACACACACACACACACACACGGAGAGAGAATGAAAAAAAGTAAGAGAAAGTGATACAAAAATGGTCAAATATGCACGAGAGGCGTAAAATAGAGAGAGAGAGAGAGAGAGAGAGAGAGAGAGAGAGAGAGAGAGAGAGAGAGAGAGAGAGAGAGAGAGGATGGTGCCCTATCTCCCTCTTCCCGTCGCGCCTCCCTCCGGCATCCTTCCTCAACTTGCTTCACGCTCACAGATATTGCCGACCCGAGCACAGAGGGTTCCTGTCTTTTTATCCAAGTTAGTGAGACCAGTTTTGACGATTCTTCTTCCTTTCTCTTTCTTTCTTATCTTTGTGTTTTCAATCGATGGGTTTTTCTTTCTCTTCTTCATTGTTTTCTTGTGTTCTTATAGTTTATGGATAGGAATGATAGGTGGACATAGGCAGGCATGTTTTTAGGTTGGCGGTAACTTCTTGTAGCTTCCCTTGTTTTCCGATGTCCTAAATGTTCTAATCTCTATTGGTATTCTATCTTCGTATAGTTCTTTAGTGATGCAAGTTGTGATGGTTGTTTTCTGTATCTTATCTTTATCTTTTTTGTTTGTTCTATTAACTTTTTATCTTTCGTATTGCAAAACTCCTGTAAAGTCTCGTTTTCCTTTCAATTTCCTCTAGTATCTCGCGTTCTTTGGCGGCGCATTCACCAAGGAGAGTGAAAAAGGAAAAACTTCACATCTACAACAGCTTCAACAAAAACAACACTGGCTGGAAGAAGGAAGACAGGCCAATGTTGTTTTAGTATCCCCAGCGGGTGCTCCTGACGTGGCCACACGGTGAGTCCCCTAACCCCTGTCCCTGCAAAGCCTGTCATTGTTTTTCCCCGTCACCAGGTCCTCAAAACAAAGGAAACTTGAGGGCGAGCCACCAAGAAAACAACGGATATTCGGTCCAGTGCGAAGTCGACAAATTAACCTTTTGTTGGCGGTGTTAATTATTTGCCGGCGACGACTGTTTCGATCTTCCCCCTTTCCTCGAATGTGCGAAGATGAGGATAACGATGAGAAGGAAGAAGAGGAGGAAGAAGAGGAGGAGGAGGGGGAAGGGAACATAACAGGGTACTATCAGGCTCGTAATTAACCTGAATATGATCCGTGTTTTTCCAGCGACCGGGGAAGTGCAAAGAGGGCAATATTTCCGGGCTGCTGTGCTGTCTCCTCTCTTCTCCATTCTCTCTCCTCTCCGCCGTTCTTCCCATTTTCACCTTTCTTTCTCCTTCCCAGTTTCTCCTAGCCATCTCTCTTCTCTCTCTTTGCGTTTCGTCTCTCCTTCTTTCCTTCTTTTCCTTTCCCTCACGTTCTCCTCGCCTTTCCTCCCTCGTCCCCTCTCTCCCTCCCTTCCCCTCTTGCCTCAGCTCCCCGTCCGCGTCGCCTCCAGCACATTGCCGCCCAGAATGGCTGTGTCGGGTCGCCGGAAAGTCACAAAGGCGAGTCCCGCGTTGCCTCGCCGGAGCACAAAGGCTATTAACTTATTACTTCCAACTAGCTCCTCAGCAGCTATAATTATTGCCGCTGAAGCTCATCACAAGCTAAATCAGGGGCGAGTAGACTGAGGAGACAGAGCCCAAGACGTGCCTGAAGGCGATGACGAGGCGCACCAAGGCAGGGGAGGCTTACAAGGGGGAGATGAGAGTCAAGGGAGTCATGAAGAAAGAGAGAGAAAGCTTCAGGGGAGGTTTGTGAGGGAGGGGAAGATGGAGGTGCTGGTAGCGAAGGGAGAAAAGGGGAAGTTTTTTTTTTTTCTGGGTGTGTGATGGGGGTGGGGGGTGGAGGAGAGAAAATTAAGGGCTAGCTAGGGTTGGTTTTGGTACGTGTGTGTGTGTGTGTGTGTGTGTGTGTGTGTGTGTGTGTGTGTGAGTGAGGGGAAGGGAGGGGAGTGACGCCTCTGAGAACTCTCCAATTAAACGCTTGTGTCAGTCGTCCAATTACTGTACAGTGTGTAGTGATTGTCCTCTCCCTCACACCCGGCGACCTGCAACCTTGCTTTACTGTAGTGGTAGTAGTGGTAGTAGTAGTAGTAGCAGCAGCAGCAATAGTAGTAGTAGTAGTAGTAGTAGTAGTAGTAGTAGTAGTAATAGTATTATTATTATTATTATTATTATTATTAGTAGTAGTAGTAGTAGTAGTAGTAGTAATAGTAGTAGTAGTAGACTATTACTATTGCCATTTGGTGTTTTTCTTAATGGCGGTAGCAGTGGAAGCAACGGAAATGGTGACAATTGTAGTGGCAGTTGTGATGGTGGTGGTGATTATGGTTAATAACAATTACTGCCAAGGTTACAGAGGAAGGTAAAGTAAAGAGAATCGGAAAAAAAAAGATACACAAAAGTAGTATTTAATGGCATTTGTAAAGACAGACTTTGGTAGATGAACATACAAATTTACAAGTAGAAAAAAATGTACTGAGAAAAACAGATAACCATACAGACAGATATACAGTAAAACACATAACAGACAAACAGACAGACACCTTTACACCCTCCCCCCCTCCCACGCATATAACACCTGCAATTACCCATCCTAAAAACTGCAGGTAATTCATCCTCCAATTTCCTTCCCATATTCTCCCCTAACTCTCTTCCTTTTCTTCCTCCTTCCCTCCTTCGTCTCCCCATACCTCCCTCCCTTCCACATTGATCCAGGCGAGGCATTTTTTCCTCCCTTGGTCTGTGCAGGTCACGCGAGACTAAGGCAAACAAACTTCATTTCCATCATGCCATCACATCATCACCTTCATCACTATCTATCAGTCTATCTATCAATCAATCTATCTCTTTATATGTCTATTCGTGTATCTATTTATCTGTCTTTCTGTCTATCAATACGTCTATCTACCTGTCTATCCATGAGTGGCAAAGGTGGTAAGGGAACTCGGCCAACAGGTGTTATAGATTCACTGGTGTCTATTTATGTATTCATCTATCTAATTACCTATCCATGAGTCGCCTCCGCCAGTTTTTCTCATTACTCCACCGCTGCTAATTCTGTACAGGGGCCTTATCAGTCCATGCATGGGGTACACCAAGTATGTAGAGGCAAAGGGCAGTTTCCACTCGTACTGCTCTGCTGAGAAGAGTGGAATCAAAAGCATTTCTTATCAACTCCTCTATGTGATTGTCTTCAGTCTCTTTCTCTCTCTCTTTCTTCGCTGTAACGTTGCATCTCTTGCTGTCTTCTACCGATATTTTCACGTTAAATGCTCTTTTTGATATTGCTAACTGCATGCTTCTGCCTCTTTCCTCGTTCTCGCTGCACAAGGCTGTCTACTTTCTCCTATTCTGTCCATCTCCCTTATGCAAGTCAAACATTATCATCAGTCTTTCATCCCTTTTACTGGTTAACTCGATCTCGCTGCTTGCTTCCGTATTTCCTGTCCATGACTTCAACTTTTTCAGGAGGGTGGTTTCAAGGCACTTACAATTTTGGATATACCTTCGGATTGTCGTCTTCAAGGAGTGGCACCTTTAGCGGGTCTTTTTTTCCCCTTTTTTGTTCCCCTTTCCCGGAGCCATTCTTACATAAAAAAAAAAAAAAAAAAAAATCCGTCTATATTTATCCGCCTGCCTGTTTTACTTATATATTCATTTACCTGACCACTTATCTGTTTGTCTTCTTTATATGCAGGCGATTTATTTGACATAATTGCATTTTTTTTAGGGGTACCATCTTTTCTATTGATTTATATACCTGTTTACTCATTGTATACTCCAAATACTTTTTTTTTTTTTGGCTCGACAGCGTAACACTGTAAACAGAAGTAACTCGCTGTTCTTCAAAGTAAAGTATTATTTTTCGAATTATTGATTATTGTGTAAGTAAAGGAGGCAAGAGGGAGGCTCGTGGGGTGTACTTCTCCTGATTAATCTCCATCTTGTCTTGCGCCACGCCATGTAATGCAAAGAGGAAAAGCCAATTTTTACACCCGCCTCATTTATCGCACATTGGAAAGCTCAATGCGTAAAGGCGTTTCAGTCTACATGGATCAGCAAGCGTACCTGAAAGAAAGCTGAAAAATCTACGTGTTTACTCTTCACTCAAGGCGAAATTTAACAGTTTGGGAAAAATGTCGATAATTTTACTGCCACTTGTTACAGCGAGGCAAATTTTGGACAGTTTTGTACGTGATCATCAAGCTAATCATTCTGTAAAGATCGTTGATATACCAAAGAAAAAAAGCTACCAAATAAAGTGATACAATACTCAACATCCTGCTCTGATTGTATTGTAATAAATCTTGAGTTACCTCCAACCTAATTACTTTATAAAGAAAATCCACTGTACATTGAAATACTCCTCTTTCTCTACCTCTTCTTCCTCTACCTCTTCTTCTTCCTCCTCCCTTCCTTTTTTTAGATTCCCTCTTCCACCTCCACCATAGAATAAATAAAATGCTCCTCTTCCTTCACCTCTTCTCTCTCTCTTCTTCCTTTTAAATTCCCTCTTCCTCTTCCACTGTACAATAAAATACTCTTCTTCCTTCCACCTCTTCTTCCTCCCCCTCCTCTTCCATTCTACAATAAAATATTCCTCTTCCTCCACCTCTTCTTCCTTCCCCTCCTCCTCCCCTTCCTCTTCCACTCTACAATAAAATACTCCTCTTCCTCCACCTCTTCTTCCTCCTTCTCTTCCTCCACCTCTTCTTCCTCCTCCCCTTCCTCCACCACTGTACGATAAAATACTTCTCTTCCTCCACCTCTTCTTCCTCCCCCATCGTCCTCTTTCTAAATTCCCTCTCCCTCTTCCTCCTCCTCCTCCTCCTCCTCCTCCTCCTCCTCCTCCCCCCCCCCCTCAAACACCTGCCCAGACCTGCTCACCTTCACTATCGATTCTAATTTAGCGCCGAGGAAAAACGGAGCCCCGATTACCTGCCGTCCCTCCCCCCCATCCCCTTTTTTGTTTGTTTGTTTGTTTGTGCTGAAGCGTCGACTAATGTGGCGGTGCTGTCGGGGGTAAAGTCTCTCTCCCTCTCTCTCTCTCTCTCTCTCTCTCTCTCTCTCTCTCTCTCTCTCTCTCTCTCTCTCTCGCTTAGGAAGTGTCTTTTCTTTTTTTCTTTTTCTTTTTCTTTTCTTTTTTTTTTTTTTTTTTTTTTTTCAAACCGCCTCATCGCTTATTTGAGTTCAGTGTTTCGTCTTTCAAGATTGCGCTGCGCTGTTTTGGAATCATTTTCTGATCCCGAGGTAGCGCACACGGGCAGCTGCAAAAATTCGCGTTTTCTATTCTCCAGCACTGTCTAGTGAACTGTGTTTTCATTCCTATATTTTTCGTTCCAAAGGCGCCGATCGTGTTGCAAGTACGGTAAGGGTTTGTGCAGTTAACGTTCCTTCTGACTCCACACACACACACACACACACACACACACACACACACACACACACACACACACACACACACACACACACAAACGGTATAACTGTTTCATTAACCGAGTCACAAACAGACGGTCACAGAGGAGTGTTCTCGTCCCCTCCGCGCCAATAACACCATCACGGCGCCATCATCCTGCCGCCGCCTTTCTCTCCCGCGATCTCTCAGCATTACTTTTAATTAGAATATTGTCCTTTCCACCCATATAATTTCCCTCAGCTACCTCGCTCCCCCTCCCAAAGCCTTCATAATTATAGCGGCTGTCAAGTAATTATCGTAGGGAGAGAGGGAGGGGGAGAGGACGGGACGGAGGGAGGGGATGAGGGACGGGACAGAGGGAGGGATGGATGGAGGGAGGGGAGGGTGAGGGAGGGAGAGGGAGGGGGAGGGAGGGGGATAGAAGGAAGTGAGGCGAGACAGCATTCAAGAGCGTCTTTTATTTAATACCTACAAGAACTAACTATTCCATTTGAGTTGTCTCCCCTTACCCAATCTCTCTCTCTCTCTCTCTCTCTCTCTCTCTCTCTCTCTCTCTCTCTCTCTCTCTCTCTCTCTCTCTCTCTCTCTCTCTCTCTCGTGGTTCCCCTTCCCCCCCTCAAGTCTCCTAAGGTTTGTTTACTTCATATCAGCTGATTTACGGTGTGAGTATGAGCAGGCAGGTGAAGGCAACAAACAACTAGAGGCGCTGCACAGGTGGGCGCAAAACGCAGGTGTGATGCGATATTGTTGCAGAGAAGTTAGTACAATCTTTCACAGGCTATGAATCCTATCTGCATGGCTACGGAGAGCAAAGAAGGATGAAATTACCTATAGATACTAGAAAGACGTTATTACAATCTTTCCCAAGCTATGTATCTATTTATCTGACCATAGAGACTTAAAAGACATCTAGTGATAAAATTTTAACCCTAATGAAGCCGTCCAACTGTCTGCCTATCCAACCATCACAACAACCACCATCATAACAACCACCATCACCACCACCAGACTATCCACACACAACAACTCCACCACGATGCCCATCCAGCGCAGCACACCTCATCCACGCCATCCAGCTATTCCAGTCCCCTCAGGCGGCGCTGGAGGGACACGCAGGAGGGGAGCAACACGAGCCTAGCGAGCGACATCTGCAACTTGCAACTGGCGGGTGTGGCGGCGCTGCGGGCGAGGAAGAGGCACGGGGCCGCTTTGTCGCGTTGTCAACTTGCCTCGTCACAACGCTACCGCCGCTGCCGCTCCTGTCCCCCTCTCCCACCCCTCTCTCTCTCTCTCTCTCTCTCTCTCTCTCTCTCTCTCTCTCTCTCTCTCTCCGGTTCTTTCTACTGTTTTTCGTTGATTTTTCTGCTGCTCTGTCTTTTTTTCTCTTTTCTTTTTCTGTTCTTGGTGCTCTTTCCTGAGTGTCTCCTTCACACGTTTCCCTCATCTTTTTTTTTTTTTATTCGTATTCTTCCTCCTCCTTATTTTCTATCTTTATCCTTCGATTCCGGGTACTTACTGTACATTTGCAACCCCTCCCCCACCCCCCTCTCTCTCTCTCTCTCTCTCTCTCTCTCTCTCTCTCTCTCTCTCTCTCTCTCTCTCTCTCTCTCTCTCTCTCTCTCTCTCTCTCTCTCTCTCTCTCTCTCTCTCTTTACTAACCTGTGTCTTCGTTTCTTCTTTTTCTTCTTCCCAAGACTGACGTTCTGTCCATCGAAGAGCTTGCTTGTGGAATCCGAGGAATCCAACCCTGAAATAGATAGATGATAGATAAGCATTTGAATTAACACCGTAAAATAATAATAAAAAGTAATAATAATAAACGGCGAACGGCGCACAAGTAGTTACTTTTACTTCTATTCCGTGTAACTTTCAAGTGAGTGAGTGAGTGAGCGGATGAAGGCATGAATGAGTTGACAGCGAAGTGATGACATACAAAGCTGATATATGGCTAGTGAAGTGCGTGTATGGTCGACTGAGTGAGTGAGTGAGTGGATGACTGAAAAAAAAAAAAAACTACGAGACAAATAGTTGATACAGGGAAAGTTGAACGAAGTTACTACACAATAAATAAATAGAATAAATAGAAGGCTGAACGAAATTACGACACAAATGCTTGATAAAACAGAAGGTAAAGCGGTGATACATGGGAGGGAAAGTACATACGAAGACCTTGGTAACAAATCGAGTTCAGAAGGCGAAAGAAAAGACTGAAGCACGTGAAAAAAAAACCTTGGAACAGAAAAAAAGGACATTGAATAGAGAGTAAGGAAGAGAAGAGGGAAGAAAGGGGATTAAGAGGAACAGATAGTGGAGAAATGACAGTTGAGATGAAATTTGGAGAAGCGGAGATAAGACAGGAAGGGAGTTTGACAGTATGCAAGGAGGAATGCACAGGAGACAAAAATAAGAGAAAAACCGAAGGAAAAAATAAAGCGAGAGAGAGAGGAGTAAACCGCAAAGACAAGAGAAATAACAGAGAGAATGAGTCGAGAAGGGGAGGGAAAATAAAGAGGGGGAACTTAACACAGAGGAGAAAGAGAAAATATATCCAATGAAAATGTGACATCACGAAAACGACAGAGATGCAGAACTGTACAAAGAGGAGACAAGACGAAAGCCATAAGTGAAGTTGCAGCGGAAATAAGAGAAAACGGAGGAGAAGAAGACAGGCAGCAGCACCGCCAGAAGTAGGAGGAAAGAGGAAAAGAATGCATAGTGGCAGTAGAAGGAGAGGGAAGAGGAGGAGGAGGAAGAGGAGAAGAAGAAAGAGAGAGGGCATAGAAGAAGAGACGAAAAAAAAAGACATGAGTAGAAAAAAGAGGAGGAAGGAGGAACAAGTGGGAGGAAGAAAAAGAGATGGAAAACAAATAGGGGAAAAAATTGAAAGAAGAGAAGGACAAAAGGGAGGAGGCGGAGGAGGAATACAATGGAGAACAAACTTAACAGACCTTGACATCCTTACTAAACTGCTTGTATAACTATCCTTCACTAACTAGTAACAGAAGAGACAGGATGGCAGAGGAGAAGGAGGAGGAGTATAAACAAAAAAGGAAGAAGGAGGACGACACTTGAAAGAGGAGAAAAATGATGAGATGGAAAACAAAACGAAAAAGAAAAAGAAAACAGGAGTAGGAGTAGCAGGAGGAGGGATGAGGAGAAGTGCAGGAAAAACGTAGTAGGAGCAGAGGTAAAAGAAGGAAGAGGAGAAGTGGGAGGAAAAAAAAAACGTAGTGGAAGGAGGAATAGGAGAAGGAAGATGAGGAGGAGAAGGAGGAAGAAAAGTGGAGGGAAATGAGTGGTAGAGCAGTAGGAGGAGGAGGAGGAGGAGGAATTGGGAGGGAATGCGTAGGAGAAGAACTGTGAGGATATCCGTAGTAGGAGCAGGAGTAGGAGGAAGAAGGAGAAGAGTAAGGAAATGCGTAGTCGGAGAAGGAGGCAGGAAGGAAAAGGGTAGTGGCGGCGGCGGGCCATCAAGCAGACGGGTTAGCGAGGGGGAATGTCTTGGCACTGGGGACTGTTATGGGAGGGAGGCAGCGGTGACGGGGCCGCCGCTCGCCTCTGCTCGCCTCCCGCCCGCCGTCCCCGCAGCGAATGGCCGTCAGGGCGCCTCAAGGGAGCGCTCCAGGGGCTGCCGCGCGCGCTTTGTGAGGTAGTTGGTTCTTCAGAAAGTGCTTTTGGGGGTCATTTATGCTGTAAAAGTTTAAACTACATCTTGTTACGGCGAGGAAAAGGTAGTCTCTCAATAACCATGTGTATGCGAGGCGGAGGGGGAGGAGGAGGAGGAGGAGGGAGCCGTGGAGGGAGGGAAGGATGGGAGGTACCAGAGAGAGAGACAGAGAGAGAGAGAGAGAGAGAGAGAGAGAGAGAGAGAGAGAGAGAGAGAGAGAGAGAGTTTTCCCGGAATGTAGCCGTCTGCCGCTTGATGTAAAATATGATCCTGCCGGAGACGTGAAGGAAAGAAGGAAGGAAGGAAGGAAGGAAGGAAGGCAGAGGCGAGATGCTCAAGGTGAGAGTAGAGTGAGGGAGTAAGAATCTCTCGCGTGGGAGTGAATAAAGGGAGTGAGGGCGTGAAGGTAGGCCGTGGAGTGAATGAGGGGAATGTGGCTGTGGAGTGAGAGTGGAGAGGGCGCTGGTGAGAGATGGAATGGCGTGAGGGAGGAATCTTTTGAGGTGGAAGAGGAAAAATGTTGTACAGAAGTGATATAGCAGAGAGAGAGAGAGAGAGAGAGAGAGAGAGAGAGAGAGAGAGAGAGAGAGAGAGAGAGAGAGAGAGAGAGAGATGAGAGGAGGTAAGATGACCAGCCTGACATCACCTGACAAAGAAGTGCCTATTCGAGGAGCTCCCCAGAGGCACCTGTCGCTTTTACGAGGGGCGCGGAGGGGGGCGACTGCGGGCGGTGTGTAGGGGGATACTATGGTAGGGGTGGTGGGGGACACGTGGGGGCGCGGCGGCCGTGATGTGTTGTTATTGCGTGGAGAAGGAGCCATATTAGAGCCACGGACACTCACGCTCTCATTCCCAGTTATGTGACGACCACTTCTTGTTCACCTTTGAGGGCCATTATGCTATCCCTACCCCCGCCTCCCTTCCCCTCCTCCTCCTCGTTTCTCTGTTCCTCCACCTACTCCTCCTATGTTTCTTTAATGCCCCTTTCATCTAGTTTTGGTACGTGTTCGAGTTTATAATATGGTTATTGTTACCGTTTTTTTTGTTCCGCGCTATTACTGCCTTAGTTGAATATGTTTGTTTTATTTTATTTATTTATTTATTTATTTATTCATCTATTTTAACTTGTGTGAGGGAATGTACTGTTGTTATCGCTGAACTTGTATTTCTTTTGTAAAACTCAATTTTATCTTCTGTATTAAGAGGTCCAAGCCGCAAGGAATTTCATGTTGAGACAGTTGTGTATAGATGACAATTAGGTGCTCTGTTCTATTACCACCACTATTGCTGCTACTGCTACTGCTACTACCGCTGCTGCTGCTCTTGTTGTTGTTGTTGTTGTTGTTGTTGTTGTTGTTGTTGTTGTTGTTGTTGATGTTAATGTTATTGCTTCTGCTGTTGCTGACACTACTACTACTACTACTACTACTACTACTACTACTACTACTACTACTATTAAAACAACACTACCACTACTACTGCTATTACTACTACTACTACTACTATTACTACTACTACTATTAAAACACTACCACTACTACCGTCACGACTAATACTAATACCAAATCTATCACCGCTGTTGCTACTGTACGCCTTCACCCGCTCCGCCATCTCTCTCCCCGCAAAAAGAAAAAAATAAATAAAATAAATAAAAATAAATAAGATAAAAAAAAAAACACACACCGCAAGCAAAAGAGCACGAAACTCACTGAAACTGTTCTGGAATATTTTGATGCGAACGCAGAATTTTGGGAAGTAACGAGGAGAGAGAGAGAGAGAGAGAGAGAGAGAGAGAGAGAGAGAGAGAGAGAGAGAGAGAGAGAGAGAGAGAGAGAGCGGAGGATAATTACGCATTTATAAACTCCGGAGAGAGAGAGGAAAAAAGCTCCAGCATGTTATATTTATTGGGAAACTAAAGAGGCATGTGGCAACCCTGGAGAGAGAGAGAGAGAGAGAGAGAGAGAGAGAGAGAGAGAGAGAGAGAGAGAGAGAGAGAGAGAGAGAGAGAGAGAGAGAGAGAGAGAGAGAGCTACGTCAGTGAGGGTAGTGGTGAAAACAGAAGCAGGAAAGGAAAATAAAACATCAAGGGAGGAATATTCAAAATGGCGGCGAAGAGTAAGGAGTAAATGACGAGGCAAAAAGAAGGAAGAGGTGAGGAATAAGATCATTAGAGGCAACGACGGAAGCAGTGAAGGATACGAGAAACGCTATAAACAAAGATAAAGGGAGAGAAAGTAAAAGAAGGACACAGAGGAAGGAATGTACGAACAACTTTGCGGGACACGAAGGAGGAAGAGGAAAAGAAGAAAGAGGAGGAGTAGACAAGACAATTTAGCAATGAGAACAAGTTTTCCACAGGCGACAAGGAGGAGGAGGAGGAGGAGGAAGAAGAAGAAGAAGAAGAAGGCGACGGAACGAAGGACACAAATAAAGCAAAACCAAACAAAAAACAACCAAACAAAGAAAGAACACTAAGAAGAAACAAAAAACAAAACAGACTCACAAAAAAGGAGATCGAGAAAGGAAAAGAAAGGGCGGCGGAAAAAAGGAAGTAAGTGAGTGAGTGAGTAAAGGGGAAGGGGGCAAGAAAACCCGTCTCAGGTGAAGAGAGAGAGAGAGAGAGAGAGAGAGAGAGAGAGAGAGAGAGAGAGAGAGAGAGAGAGAGAGAGAGGCAGGGGACGAGAGGGGAGGAGGAGGAGGAAGAGCAACCGCCGCCACCGCTCCCGCCGTCGCCACCGCCGCGCGCAGCATCTGAGGTCATAACACGCTCCCCAGGGTCTGAGGCGGCTGGGAGTGTTGGCGGCGAGTGCTGCTTCGCCTGACTGAACTCGGTGGCAGCAGCCCGGGCCGACCCCTCTCCCCGAGCCTCCCTGAGATGTAAAATGCATTGCCCGACGCCCCAGGAGACCAATCCCGAGCCCTAATCACACTTTCACGCCCTCTTCCTCGGCGTGAGTCAATTGTGGGGGATTCTTGCCGCGAACACAAGGCCACTGGGGAGGAGAGAGGAAGCAGGAAGAGGAGGAGGAGGAGCAGGAGGAGCAGGAGGAGGAGAAAGACAAGGAAGATGGTGATGGCGGAGAGGGAAATGGAAAGATTGAAAGTGAAGGACACGAAAAGGTTATATGTACAAGGATGCGTGAGAGAGAGAGAGAGAGAGAGAGAGAGAGAGAGAGAGAGAGAGAGAGAGAGAGAGAGAGAGAGAGAGAGAATGCATATACTTATCAAACCAACAACATACCACAAGAGCAAACACACACACACACACACACACACACACACACACACACACACACACACACACACACACACACACACACACACACACACGGATGGCTGTTTTCTCTCCGCCTCATTAGAAGTAATTAATACCACTGCATTCCTTAAAAGCTTCAATTAGGGCGTGGAAAGAGTACAATTTTTGGGCAGTTAAAGGCGCCCCAAACCCCAAATTGGTCCCATTATGCAAGGCGGGTTTAAATTTTAGTTAATTATACAAATTCACCGCTGGAAATGCCCGCCAGGGGAGAGGAGTAAAAAGGATTCTTGAAAATTACCTTCTGTGTCTCCTCGCCGCATAACTAATTAGGTGGGATTAGAAAGCGACTCTCAGCCCAGTGATGGTGATGATGGTGGTGGTGGTGGTAGTAGTGAGTGGTAGCTGTGGCAGTGGGTAATATACTCTCAGGGTGGTGATGATGATGATAGTGGTGATGGTGAGTGGTGGTAGTGGGTGATATACTGTCTGGGTGGTGATGGTGGTGGTGGTGATATTGGTTGTGGTGAGTGGTGAATAGTGATAGTAGTTGTGATAGTGTGTGGTGATGGTGAGAGGTGATTGGGAGTAGTAGCTGTGGTAGTGGGTGATATTCTCTCAGGGTGGTGATGTTGATGATAGTGGTGGTGGTGGTGGTGGTGGTGGTAGTGGTGGTGATAGTTATATTAATAGTGGTGATCGAGGTAGTATTGACAGTGGTAGTATTTGTGATAGTGATGGCTTGACTTAACGGTGATGATAATGGTGAACAGGAGGGGTAGAGTTCAATAATAATAATAAATAAATGAACTGTAATAAAGGTAATCTATTCATTTTCTTACTCCATGTGTATACTACGTGGTGTCTGAATGAAGCCTCAAAATTTGAAGTCATTAGTTACTGGAGGTGAGGACGGGGCAAGGGTTATCAGAGGACGCGGAGGTCAATGATCTGCTTTGCTCTTAATTACATCTTGTACACTCCAATAAGACCAAGTTCTCTATTTGTTCGATAACAATAATTGCTTTTTTTTTTTTTGGATTGATCAGATAATGCCATCACTTCTATATTTTTTTTTTCGGAAGTTGATCTACCTATGCTCTTTAGAATGAATGTGTTTTTTTTTCCTACCTACGTGGAATGTTATTCTTACTGATACTGAAGTTCATTCGCCAGTTTTCGAGCCGCTCACATGTTTGTTAAGTCTTCATGTGTTCTGTCCACGTCTCACTCTGAGTAGATAAGTCGTCTTACTTTCGTGATGTCTGCTAATTTATTGATACCACTACTGATCCGAGAATCTGCAGTAAAATGCCTAAAAGATATCCCTGGGGAACCCCACCAATACCTTTACCCCATTCTGATTTATTTCCACGTATTTGTACCTTTTGCTCCCGCACAAGTAAGCCGCGCTTTAGTTTAGTTACAATACATTAGTGTCTGTGTCGTTAGTTTTAATCTTGCATGGGAATCATTGATAAAGAGGCCTATCAGAAGCCCTTTGTGATTATTACACCACATTTATCGTCGTTATTCATATGGGGATTGCTGCGTGTACGCCTGATGGCCTCTTGCAGCTTTCCTTAGTTTCTTATGTTCTTAGCCGTCGCCAGGTGTGTGCTCCTATAAAAAGAAGAAGAAAAAACAGACACAACTTCCTCTGTCAGGACTCGGTAATTAGTAATATTTTAACGCATATTGAAACTTTCGAGTATTCTTGAACCTACAACAGACTACAGCATTCTCCTTTGTCTTTTCTCACCCAGTCCTCAGGTATCGTTATAGAAATTGCAGTGCAGACAAGTAAGCAATTAAGGAACACATACCTAAGGTTGGGATCGAAGCCCCGGTACGCCCATACACGGGGCGAATGCCATTACAGGTGTGCCACGCACGCCTCTAATTACTCGTCAAGCCGCCATCAATTTCCCATCACCACCGTAACGACGCCAGTGGACTCTACACCTGCTGGTCTCGCGGGGGTTCTCTGGGGCATCCTGACGCTGCACCTCGCGACCTTTCGTCACAGAGAGGCTGCGAGGCTCAATGGTCACGCCACCTGCTGCTGCTTCCTCTGCGCCGCTCTCTGCCACGCCCCACCGCCTCTCAGGTATAGGGTGCATGGTGTAGGTCTTATAGGAAAGTGATGTACGCTTTGCTCCATCAATATGAACGTCTTCATTGTCTTTGTATCCTTCGCCGTATCCTTTTCTATTGTGCCACGATCATAGAAGCTTCCTGGGTTTGCTTCAGAGTGTCAGGTGTCCCAAGGAAGTAGTGTAAGCATCGCATCATCAATATGAACGTCCTTACCTTCGTCTCTCTATCCCTCCTGTATTCTCCTCTATCGTGCCACAAGCATGGAAGCCTCCTGGGTTTGCTTCAGAGCGCCACGTGTCCCAATGAAGCAGTGTATGCATCTCGGCATCAGTGTTTGCACCGTGGTCATCTCTCTCCTTCTTTTCCTCCTACTCTTCAGTTTTGTTAGTAGAAATATCAAAGAAAGCATTATTCAATTAACTTGGACACATAAAGCTCACCGCTACTCACTTCCTCGATAACGGCCTATTAACACCACCACCACCACTACCACCACCATCACCATCACCGCCGCTACACGCCCTCGGCAGTATAAATCCTTAAGCGGCGTCCCCTCGCCACACCCTCCCTCCCTGCCTGCCTTGCCCTCATCACACCCCTCCCTTCCTCTCTTCCCCTCACTGGACCCTCTCTTTCCCTCAATGGACGCCTCCTCTATCTCTCTCTCTCTCTCTCTCTCTCTCTCTCTCTCTCTCTCTCTCTCTCTCTCTCTCTCTCTCTCTCTCTCTCTCTCTCTCTCTCTCCTTTTTCCTCGTTCTCATCAAATCTTCCTTTCTTTTTCAATCGCCCCATTCTTTTCTCTCTTACGTCTCCCACTCCGCCTTTTCTTCCTCTCACTGGAATTCCTGCGTCACCTCTGCCCTTACCTTGCCTTCCAGATCACCTCCACACCCTCGCGTCCCCACGTGAACTCTTCCCAAGCCTTTGATTCCCCACCATACACCTTCTTTCCTTTCGTCCCTTTTCCCTATACATGACCGTTCCCTTTCCTCCTCACGTGCTTAATTCTCTCTCTCTCTCTCTCTCTCTCTCTCTCTCTCTCTCTCTCTCTCTCTCTCTCTCTCTCTCTCTCTCTCTCTCTCTCCACAACATCTCTTTTCCTTTCCTTTGGTGCTTCCTGCTGCGCCCACAGTACATCAGACCCTTTAAAGCCCAGTCCACATCGCGCCAGTCCCCACTTAACATCCTAACCCACTTAACATCAGACTCCGACAAACAGCGAGCCATTTCGCATCAAGGCCCTCTTCCCTGCAAGTTCTCGTCGCCGGCGGAGCGGAGGCAGAGGCGGGGACACGCTCGCTGGAGGAGGGAGACAAAGGGCAAAAGTTCTTAGTTGCAGGACCAATAGCTGTTCATTGAGCGCGGACAAAGAAGAGAAACAGAGAGACTGACAAATCTCTTTTCATCAGCGGGCGACAATACAGCAGTCTCCCTGAGGACCCGATCCGCGCAAGAATTAATTATCTCCTTTACTGGCTGTTTTCCAATACACTTTCAATCATCGGGTCTAACAGGTATTTATCTTGCTCGCCGACAGCTGCTAGACCGGCGCGGGGAGGGGGAGGGGGAGGGATCAGGGTGGGGAATGGGAGGGAGGAGGGGAGACAGGGAAGAGAAGGAGGAGGTGGATGAGGAGATGAAGGTGGAGGAGATGGAAGAGGAGGAAGAATGGGAGCTCGGTACTCTCTTCCTCCTCCTCCTCCTCCTCCTCCTCCTCCTTCTCCTGCTGCTGCTGCTGTCGCCTCCTCAACTAGACCATCATTAACTCCGGTTCTCATTCCTTGATTGTGTTTTCCATCAAGAAACGAACCTTACGCGGCGCCTCGCTACCGGCGTGTGGGGGTGGGGAAGGCGAGGCGCCGGGCTGCTGCCGCCGCCGCCGCCGCCGTGGTGGTGCGCTTGCAACTTTATATGTGCGTGTGTGTATTTTCCTCCTTACGAGAGGCGAAGGAGGGCGAGCGGGAATTTTGTTAATAATGTGAGGCACCTGTGTTATCCCGTCAGGGGCTGAGGCCTCGTGGGGATTGGCTGACAGCGACAAACTCAATTACGTTCGGCCAATAGGGAGGCGGCCTTTTTCCTGCAAGTAGCACTAATCTTCTGATTGTATGACGGTCATTTACCTTCTTTTTATTATCCTTGGAGACTCCCTGAGGAGCCTCTCCACCCTGGCCGCACAAAAGAAGCAATATCGAGTGATCCGGGGCATTACACGTCCCAGATGGCAAGGGGATACAAGGTTTATACACTTATATCTTATAGGCACGAATTTCCTCCCTGGCGCGGGCTGCTGGAGGGCTGTGGGAGGGATGTGGGTGGGCGGATGGGCGGGTGGGCGTCTCCTCGGCCTGTTGTCGCGGCTCAATCATCTCCCAGTATTTGTTACACCAATTGGGCGACTGCGGGATAATCTGGCGAAGGCTCGATTGATATTGCCAAGAAAAGGAAGAAGAGGACGATGATTATGGAGTGATACTGATGGCGAGGGTGAGGGAGGGACGAGGGGAGAGGTGGAGGGAAGGGCGAATAGACGGGTGAGGGAAGGGACGAAGGGAAGGACGAAGGGAAGAGTGAAAGAAAGGATGAGGTCGCGGGTGAAAGGGTGAAGGAGTATATGAAAGAAAGGGTGAAGGGACAAGTGAAGAGAGAGGAGTGGAGATACGTGAAGGGGTAAAGGGAGAGGGGTGATGGGGAGTGCTGAGAGGAAGAGACGAAGGGAAAGCGTGAAGTAAAGGACAAGAGGGGAAGGGGAAAGTGGAAGGGAGGAAGAGAAGAGAGGAAGGGTGATGGTGAAAGAAACTAAAAGATAAAAGGTGCGATTTTTTTTTTTTTTACCTTTCTCCTTCTCTTATTTATTTTCTTTAGCTGGTCAATTGTTTATCATCGAATATGTGTAAAAAATTATAATGAGGATCGAGTTTTATTTGTTTCTCCATGTTTATTTCGAGTTTGAGTCAAAGAAGGGAGAGAGAGAGAGGGAGAGAAAGGGAGGGGGAGAAAGAGGAGGAGGAGGAGGAGGAGGAGGAGGAGGAGGAGGAGGAAATAGAAGACGTAAGTGAAAGTGGCATTACATGTTACCATTTGGGAAGAAAGTAAAACAAAAGTGAATCAAGAAAAATTATAAAACAAAGTAAGAAAGGGAGAAAGAATGAAGGTAAAGTAAGAAAACCAAATAAACGAAGAAAAAGGAAAGAAAATCAAATATATCAGGACAGGATAACTTGAAAAAAAAAAAGTTTAAAACACTATATAGAAAAATTAGGGAAAAAGGAAAGAAACATAGGGAGAAAGAGAAAAACAGTGATTAAAGGGAGAAAAGAAGAAGGGAAAAGGGGATCATGGGGTGAAAGGGAGAGTAAAAAGGGAGAGGAATGGAAGGCTCGTGCCCCACCTGTCACCAAGAACATAATCCCAAGGAGGGAAAGGGAGGGAGGGAGAGGGATGGGAGGAGGAAAAGTAAGAGGGGAAGAGGGAAACAGAAACAGAAATAGAGAATCCGAGATGAAACTAAACACTGTAAAAAAGGAGGAGGAGGAAAAGGGGGAGGAGGAAAAGGAAAAGGAGGAGGAGGAGGAGGAGGCGAAACTAAACAGAAAAGGACTAAGAAGAGGAAGAGCAGGAGGAAAGAGGAGGAAGAGGAGACGAATTAAACACAATA
>NC_087178.1:15617250-15622250 GCF_035594125.1 Scylla paramamosain
TTCCATGCTCTGATTTCACACCGCGAAATTATTCCTCTTCCTATTACTCCTCCTCCTTTTTCTTTCTTTTCTTTTTCTCGGTTTCCTTTCGTATTTTTCCTTTTTCACCCGGCTTTATTTTCCTTCTTTTGATTCCCCTTCCTGCTCCTGCTCCTCCTCCTCCTCCTTCTATCATCCACTTTTCCTTATTCACTCCACTTCCTCATCCTATTTTCCACTTGCAATTCCATTTTCACCCTAAACTCGATATCAACTCCCTCATCCTCTTTCTCCTTACGTCTTTCTTACTCCCCGCCTCTTCTTCCCTCTTCCCTTCCCTCCCTCCGGCCTTCCTCCAGCTGCCCCAAAGTGCTTGAGGGACCTGCATCTCCTCAGCTTCCTAAAAACGGGATGAATTGGCCATTAACCTTTCGAGGGAATGGAAAAGAGAGGGTTCAGTTGCTCAGCAGGAGAGTGTAAGAGGCTGGAAAGGCAAGGGAGAGGAGGAAGGACACGTGGAGGAAGGAGGAGTGAGAGGGAGAGGAAGAGGGAGAGGGAGAGGAAGAGAGGAGTATGTGAGAGAATGTTTACAATGAACGAAAATCTTTTGGTCGTAATGTATGTAAGAGTGGGAGAAGGAAGGAAGGAAGGAAGGAAGGAGGGAGGGAAAGAAGGAAGAAGGGAAGGAAAGTCTTATTGGGTGATGTGTTAAAATATTATTGTGATTAATGGAGGATGTGAAGTTGATTAGTTTTTTTTTTCTATAATTATCATCATTAAGAAATAAGTTGTGGTTTACTGGTGTAGCATTTCAAAATAGTCTCAGATTTTCCTTTTGTTTAGTTTGTTTTTAATTTCTATTCATTATTATACTTGACACGCTAATTAAGGTTCCACTTCGGTTTCATTTTTAATACACCCACGTTTGTTATTGTATATGAGCTTCAGTATTATGCACACACACACACACACACACACACACACACACACACACACACACACACACACACACACACACACACACACACACACACGTACACGAGCGCACACGAACAATGACTGATGGTGACTGTTTGATTAATTGACTGGCGGGATGAGTGATTGACTGGAGCAGCCGCGCGCTGACTGACTGCCTAATCAAAATGGCACAACGAATGACTCAGCAATTGACTAACTTTTTTGTACTGACTAAAAAAATTTGCTGTTAATCCCATTAATGTTGACGAATTGTACTGACCATGTCCAGTGACTTGTCCAGACTGACTGACTGACTGACTGACTGACTGACTGACTGACCGACCGACCGACCGGCCGACTGACTGACTGACTGACTGACTGACTGACTGACGGACCGACCGATTGACTGACTGACTGACTGACTGACTGACTGAATGACTGACTGACTGACAGACCGACTGACTGGCTGACTGGCTGACTGAGTGATTGACCGACCGACCGACTGATAAAACTGACTGACTGACTGACCGACCGACTGACTGACTGACTGGCTAAGTGGCAGAATGACTGACCGATCGACTGACTGTCTGACTGACTGACCAACTGATAAAATTGCTGTCTGACTGACTGACTGATTGACTGACTGATTGATTAATTGACTATCTGATCGACTGACCGACTGATGAAATTTGTGACTAACTGACTGACTGACTGAGCAACTGACATTAACTCGCTTATTATTTGACTGACTTAGTGATACTAACTCACTGACTTACTGATTAAAAGAGTGAATGTCTAGACTCAAACTAAACTTGTTAAGCTCATTTTTTCCTGGACAACTACTAACTCATGGTGCTCAACCTTTTTGACTTAATAAACTAAATTAATAGTCTTATGTAATTTTATACCAAACTAAACTGACTAACTGTGACTGACTAAATGACTGACTGACTGACCAAATGACGGACTGACGCACTCTTGGGTGAGTGACTAAGTGGTCGAGTGAGTGACTAAGTTACTTCCTGACTAGTTGACTGACTGACTGACTGACTGATTGACTGATTGGACTTAATGAATGACCGATTGACGGATGGACTGACTGACTGACCGACTAACGTAGTGATAGATTAAATAAGTTACTGCCTGACTAACTGACTTACTGACTGACTGACTGACTGACTGACTGACTCAACACATAAAGCGAAGATAAGACCAAAACTTCTCTCACATTCCTCCAACTTCCGTACATCACATTTTTTTTTCCCCAGTGATCAAAAAGGAAAAAGAAAAAAATATATATACATCCGAGTCTCAGTTTCCAGCAACGCTACGGGACAAGACAGAGTTACGCAAACCTTTACCTTACCATCCCTAACGTCCCTCAGGATAAGGGTGATCAGATGCCCAATTTTTAAGAGTAGGTGAGAGGGGAGAAGATGAGAGGGAGGGAGGGAGCGGAGAGGCTGTGGGAAAAGGCCAGAGCGTCATTGGGAAATAAGAGATCGTAATTCCGTGTTGTGTCGTCGGTTTTTGGGAGACACACGGCCATGTTTGTACACTCAGGCACCACCGGATATGGTGACTGACAGATTCCCAACATTTGGAGAAACGACGCATTGTTTTGTGCAGGGGGAGGCAGGGAGTGGAGGAGGGTGGTGAGGGGAGGACAAGCAAGGGAAGAGAGGAGGGGAGGATGGTGCGGGAGGGCTGGGGGAAACAAGTAAGAGGGGTTGTGATACTGAAGGAGGTGGGGATGGAAGGTGGTGAAGGGGAGGACAAGATGGCAAAGAAGGATTGGGGGAACTAAGGAAGAGGCGTTGGGATGATGAGAGAAGGTAATGGATGGCACATAGACGCGTACACGATGGTCAGGGAGAATAAAGAACGTGCAGGGCTGGAGGATACCGAGGCAGAGATAAGGAGATAACGATGCAGAGAAGATGGAAAGGGAAGGCACCTAACCTAACCTAACCTAACCTAACCTAAGCTAACCTAACCTAAGCTAACCAAACTTAACTTGACCTAACCTAACCTGACCTAAAAAGTACGTGAGGATGCAGTAAGGAGAAGGATGGTGAGGGGACAACGGGTAGCAGCTGAGGAGAAGGGGAAGTGGCGAGGACGTGTAGTTGAGAGGGGAGGATGGTGATAGTGAAGGAGAAAGGAAAGATAGAGGGATAGAAATAGTGATAATAATAATAGTGACGCGTTTTTTTTTTTTTTTTTATGATTTTTACTTGTTTGTGTAAATCTAACTCAATGTAGACGTCACCAGCTGCCTATTGGGAGAGAGAGAGAGAGAGGTGATTCAATCTGCGCAGGGTAATGTGATTGTCCTTCCTCTATTCTCCTCTGTGTTTTATTTCTCTCACTTGATTTGTCGGATTGTACTGTATCTTATTTCTCTCTCTCTCTCTCTCTCTCTCTCTCTCTCTCTCTCTCTCTCTCTCTCTCTCTCTCTCTCTCTCTCTCTCTCTCTCTCTCTCTCTCTCTCTCTCTCTCTCTCACAACAACTCTTACATATCTCCACCCCATCCCCCTTCTCCCTCTTCCTTCCTCTCCATGACACCCCCTGACGCCTCCCCTCCTCGTGTGTGCTGGGGCGAGAGATCTGCGTCAGGAGGTGTTAGGGTCACTAGAGAAAGGAGAGAGTGTGTGAGTGTGTGTGTGTGTGTGTGTGTGTGTGTGTGTGTGTGTGAGTGTGTGAGTGTGTCAGCTGGGCGGTGCAGGTGGACGAAGTTTATTTAGTAAGACAAACGTGCGGGTCAGGTGTCCCTCGCTCCCCACGTGTCCTGCCGAGGGTGTCCCAGAGTGTCCCACGGAAGTCCTGCCCCTCCTGATACCCCGCAGTGTTTGTCCCTCTGTCCCACGGCTGCTTCCTCCCCGCCACCAGAAATGACGCGGCACAAAACACGTTGTAAGCGCATCCACTTCAACACAATGGGAGAAAATAAATGTAGGAAGAGTATTAAGATTCACTTTGGCGTGTAGAATATCCAGTGCAATACCAAGAGAGAGAGAGAGAGAGAGAGAGAGAGAGAGAGAGAGAGAGAGAGAGAGAGAGAGAGAGAGAGAGAGAGAGAGAGAGAGAGAGAGAGAGAAGCAGCGGATTCATCTTGGTTTCATATTTCGTGTCCTTAAGAAATTGAGAAGGAATAAAGTGAGAGGCAGTCTTAGCTAAAAAGGATAATATGATCAATTTTTAGTGTGTAGAAGATTCCTTGCAATACATAAAAAGAATAACTTTATCTTAACTGTCTTACTGATTTATTGATCCTCGACTCTGCATATTAAATTAATCTAATACACAATGATCTGTTTACAAAAAAAGGAAAATACTCAAATGTTTGCTGATTAATAAAGAAAAGACAAGGAGACTACGTGTTTGCTTACTATTTTTCTGTTCTATGTTTTTAATAGTAAGTAAAGATAATCACTTTCCCCCCACTTTCTCTCTCTCTCTCTCTCTCTCTCTCTCTCTCTCTCTCTCTCTCTCTCTCTCTCTCTCTCTCTCTCTCTCTCTCTCTCTCATATTAGTATTTACGATTTCTTTCAAGCACTGACGAAGAGCGAAAAAATCGTCGGTAGTTATTGAAAGAATTGAGGTAAACGATGCACGCCCTTTGGTCTCTCTGTTTTCTTTCCACTCAGGTAAGACTTTTTTTTGCTCAGATGTGAATGGTATAAAGCCTCCTTGCCTACACTTTTTGCTTCCCTTGAGCATCGAGATAATTGAGCGACTTTGTTTAGTCTCAAATCTAGAAAAAAATGGGGAAAAAAAGAAAAAGATTCCATTGTTTTGAAAAGGTTTGTAATTTTTCTTTGCGTGTGCTCTTTTCTGTTTTTTTTTTATCCCCTCCTACTTCTTCCTCCGCCCCTTTTTTTTTTCAGTCTGGCTCTATGAAACAAAATTATCCAACCTTCACATTTAATTTTCCTCGCTGGTGAACGTCCATGGTTGGCTCTCTCTCTCTCTCTCTCTCTCTCTCTCTCTCTCTCTCTCTCTCTCTCTCTCTCTCTCTCTCTCTCTCTCTCTCTCTCTCTCCCGGTTACTTTGGAAACAT
>NC_087178.1:15624750-15629750 GCF_035594125.1 Scylla paramamosain
GTAGTAGTAGTTGTTGTTGTTGTAGTTGTTGTTGTTGTTGTTGTTGTTGTTGTTGTAATTGTGGTTGTAGCAAGCAGGTGAAATATATAGTGATAACAGTGGCAGTGCAAACAGTAGAGTATATGTATGAAAAACTACCACATAAACTCTAATTTTTACGTTCATCTCTATGTAATCTCTCTAGTCTTCTCAGCTGCCTTTCACTGCACAGCTTGCCATGTCTACTCGATAAGATATTTGTGTGATAACCGCATTCAGTCCTCCCTTCTGTCCCATTATAGACAATGCAACACCTGTCTCTGTCCCATCTTCAGTCACATATGAATATAAGTACATAAGAAAATAATAAGGGAAGCAACGAGAAGCCATCAGGTCTACGTGTGGCAGTCCCTGTACGAAACATACCTGCCTATTTCTACCTATCATCCTCATCCAAAAATTTATCTAATCTTCTTTTAAAGCTCCCTAATGACTCAGCACTAACAACCTGATTACTGAGTCTATTCCATTCACCTATCACTGTATTTGAGAACCAGTCCCCTCCTTCCTCCCTTACAGACTTGATTTTATAGCAGTCTTTCAGCTTATCTGCACTTACTCAATATTTCACTATAGTAGCTTTTATATTTACGATGTCTTGGAAATATATGTACGTATCTTAAATTCCCCGTCTTCACATACGTAGGCAAGGAAAGAAAGTAAAATCTAGCACAAGAACACATACATAACAACTACTGGCCAAAAAATTTCATAAGCAAAGTAAAACAACAACAACAACAAACAGCAACACCAACAAAAGAAGAAAGAAGCGGGCACGGAAAGAAACCGGGTGGAAGATGAGAGGCAGAAAAAGAAAAAAAGGAAAGAAAAGGAAGGAGGAAACAGTTAAAGTTGGGACTCAGAATTAGTCATTTTACGATTCTTATTGGGTGAGTAAGAGCTTTGGAGGCAAGGCACGCAGGGGTGGGAGTTTTTATTGAGCTGGGAGAGGAGCAGGAGGAGGAGACGGAGAAGGAAGTGAAGAACAGGAAGAGGAAGAGGAAAAGAGGGCGAGAATTGGATAAAGCAGGAAGAAGGAGACGAGTGAAATATGACGCAGAAGAGAATCAAGTTTAGGAGTAAGAGAGAAGAAAAAAAGAAAGAAGAGGAGGAAAAGGAAGAGGGAGACAATTTGATTGGGAAGGAAGAGGAAGACTAGTGAAATATGACGCAAAAGAAAGAGAATCAGGTTTAGGAGTAAGAGTGAAGAGAAAAAAAGGAAGAAGAGAAAGGGAAAGGAAAGAAAGAGAGCGGAAAATTGAATAGAGCAGGAAGAGAAAGAAGAAAAATGACATGGAGGAGAAGAGAAGGAGGCAGAGAAGGAACAGGAAGAGGAAAAGATAAAAAGAAGCAGAAAATAGAGAATAGGCAGAACTGGAGAAGAAAAAGAAAAGAAAAGTCAGAAGATGCGGCGGTGGAAGAGGAGATGGAGGAAGACAGGAAAATGAAGTAGTGAAAAGTTAAAGCGAGGAAATTGAGAGAAAAAAAATATACAGGAAATAGGAAGGAAGAGGAATACTTAAAGAGAGAGACCAAATAACAAAGAGAAACGTAAAGAACAAAGAAAGATAAGACGGTTAACCATAACAGAAGAACAACAATACGAAGCATAAAAATCACCATAGAAAAAAAGAAAAAATATGAAGGAATGTTTAAGAAGGGACACCAGACATGACGTAAACATTAACTTAAATACGTAAGACGCAAAGAAGTTTAACAATGAATAAACTTTCCAAACAGTGACAATGGCGGATTGGGAATTTAATAAGCACACGAAACGTAACTGTGAACAAAAGTAAATGGAAGAATAAGAGGAAAAAATACAGGAGAATAAAGAGTGTAAGTAGCAGCAGCGGGAGCCTTCAAGAGTTGACCAGAAGTGTGACGCGAATACAAAATCAGGAGAAGAAAAGAAAATTACCCTCTTTTCTTTCATTCATTCCTCCCTCACTCCTCGCCCCCTCATCCATCCGTCCCTGATCTTACTCTCCCTCACTCACATATTCTTCTCTCCCCCTCTCTTCTTTACCTATTCTTCCCTCATCTCTTTTTTTATTGCCTTTTTACAGTTCTTCATTCTTCCATTTCTCTGCGTTTCTCGTATTTTCTTTTCTTCTTGTTTTCCTTATCTATTCTTTCGGTTTACCTGCTTCCTCTTTGTTCTTTCACTATTTGTATCTCTCTTTCCTTTATCTACATTATCTCCTATCCCCTCATTTCTCGCCCCTCCTCCATTCACTGTAAACTCTTCACATCTTTCGTTATCATTCTCTACCTCTCCTTTCCTTCATTCACCAACCTACTTCCCTTTCTTTTAATACATTCTGCTCTTCTTCACTTCCTTCTCTTCTCTCCTCAAACATCCTTTCATTCCTTTCCATTTTCCTCATTCTCTCTCTCTCTCTCTCTCTCTCTCTCTCTCTCTCTCTCTCTCTCTCTCTCTCTCTCTCTCTCTCTCTCTCTCTCTCTCTCTCTCTCTCTCTCTCTCTCTCTCTCTCTCTCTCTCTCTCTCTCTCTCCTTTTTCCTCTCACCATCTCCACCCTGTCAATAATACTTCCTCACTCTCTCCACTTCCTCTCCCTCTTCTCCCTCCTCCTCCTCCTCCTCCTCCTCCTCCTCCTCCTCCAGTCCTCAGCAACTCCAGCCAGCGACAGAAAATTAGAAGCTCAGCTCATCTCGAGTGAAAAACTGGATTCAGAAATTAATTATTTAGTTACCCAATCTGGAGGAAAACGGAGTAAGAGAATCTCTAACGAATTCCAGCTGAGGGGGCGAGCGATCCCTTTCTTTGGGGGGCAGGGGAGCAAAGGAAAAGGGGGTCTTGGGTTAGGGGAGCCTTAAGAAGAAAGAAAAAAGAAGACAATTATTTTTTGAGACGAGAGAGAGAGAGAGAGAGAGAGAGAGAGAGAGAGAGAGAGAGAGAGAGAGAGAGAGAGAGAGAGAGAGAGAGAGAGAGAGAGAGAGAGAAGCAGCCAGTCATCCATACCATCCATATCTGATTATCCATACCAGCCAGTCAACCAACCATCCATAATAGAGTCAACCATCCACCCAACCACCAAGCCATCCACCTATTAATCCATCCAGCTAGCCAATCACTAATCTATCCATTCATCCAACCATTCATCCAGTCAACCATTTAGCCAACCATCCAGTCAACCATCCAGCCAACCATCCAGTCAACCATCCACTCAACCATCCACTCAACCATCCACTCAACCATCCATCCATCCATCGAGCTCCGCGGGTGGGTGTGATTGCGTTTCAATCAACACACTTTTTCAATAACGTGTTGAAATCAAATAAGACTAAGATTACAGCTACTTCTGCCGCGGCGCCGGCCTCCGGATCACCTCTTAATGGAAAAAAGATGGGAAAATCAATTGCCGGCTGGAATTACCGCCTCGCCAAGACAATCGAGGAAAATTTGCCTGGCTCCGGGAAGCACCAGAGACAAACATAATTACTTGTGTGCTGGGCTGAAAGGAGGAGGCGGAAGAGGAGGAGGACGAGGAAAAGGAGGAGGAGGAGGAGGAGGAGGAGGAGGAGGAGGAGGAGGAGGAGAATTTAAAGAAGGAGAAAGAAGGAGGAGAAAGAAGGTGATGATGATAATGAAGAAGGAGAAGAAAAAAAGAGATGATGATAATGACGAAGAAAGAGAGAAAGTAGGAAAAAGTAGATGATAATGATGATGATGATGATGATGATGATGATGAAGGAGAAGAAAAAGAAGTAGAAAAGAAGAAGAACAAGAAGAACAAGAACAGGAACAAGAAGAAAAGAAAAGACGAGAAAGAAGAAAAAGAAGAAAAAAGTAGAAAAAAAGATGAAGAAAAGAATAAGAAAATGTGGAAGAGAACAAAAACAAAAAAACAAACATAAGAACAGAACAAAACCAGATCCATCGATTCTTGCTTGTGAGAAGACGAAAAGGAAAAGGGAAGAAAGAGGAGAAAGAATAAGAATAGAAGAATAATACCGATTAATGATAGATTGGAGTGAGATTGAACTATCTAAGTGTGGGAATATGTGGGAAAGAAAGAAGTTAAGAGAGAGAGAGAGAGAGAGAGAGAGAGAGAGAGAGAGAGAGAGAGAGAGAGAGAGAGAGAGAGAGAGAGAGAGAGAGAGAGAGAGAGAGAGAGAGAGCAAGGGGGAAAAGTGAGAGGAAGTGAGGGGAAGTGTACAACAACAAATGTGTACATATGTGTGTACTAAAAAGCTTACATACAGTGCCGATGTTTCTGTGTACACCTGCGTATGTATGTATGCATGTATGTATGTATGTATGTATGACAGGAAAGAGGCATAAGGAAGGCAGAAGATGTGATTTGAATTATTTTGTTTGTTCTAATCTTTCTCTCCTTTTTTGGTATCCTTTTGTATATGTTTTATCGGATTTTACTTTAATATCTATAATTTTTCATATCTTTTCTTCTTTTCATTATTCAGTATTCTCTTAATTTTCTCTTTCTTCCATATTTTTATATATCTTCTTTCGTTTATTTATGTTTTCTTCATTTTTTTTACTTCTATCTTTTGTCGTTTTGTTCTTGCTTGCTTCCTTTTTCCTTAATAATTTTCTATCTTTTATTCTGTTTTTTATCCTGTCACCTCACCTTTTATCCTCCATATTTTGTTTCCCTTCGTTCCGTTCTCCTGTCTTCTATTTATTGCTATCTTCCATCTTTCTTCCCTTTCATTCCCTCATATTCTGTTCCATCTTCCTCTTGTTTCTCTTAAATCTTCAGTTTCTTGACTTAATTTTTATCTTCTTATCCCAAACTCAGCTTCATTTTAGTGTTCCAGTTCTTTTATTTATCATTGTTCTTACTTCTACCTTCTTTATTCCTTTTTCCGTCAATTCCTAATCATGTTATCTGTTTTCTTCCTTATAACAATCCTTTATCCCTATATCCCTTCTCATTCCTGTTCTTTCTTTCCTTTCCCCTTTTTCCTTCAT
>NC_087178.1:15637250-15652250 GCF_035594125.1 Scylla paramamosain
TCCTCTATGTATTTTTAACGTTCGCTCCTGTTTTTCCACTCTTCCTTCCTTCATTCTTTCTGTCTTTCCTACTTATCTCTGCTTTCATTCCTTTCCAACCTTCATCCTTCCTTTCTTCCGTATTTTTAACGTTCGTTCTTGCTTTTTCACTCTTCCTTCATTCTTCCCGTTCTCTCTATATGTATATCCTTGCTTTCCTTCCCTTCCACTCTTCCATCCTTCCTTCCGTGGTGTTTCGGCTCCGCAGTGTTGCCAGAGTGGCGATAACCTCTTCAACAAGGCTGTGGCGGCGCGGTATTAAAGCTCACGTAAAAAAACTAAATGACGCGCCACAAAAAACGTTCAGCCCATAACGATGAAACAAAAGCCACCGAGTTATTAGGATGGTAAATAAGAAAAAAAAAAAAATAATAATGACAAGGACTACAACAAAGGAGGAGGAGGAGGAGGAGGAGGAGAAAGACGAGGACTAGTTTGTTATCTTGTGTATTCCTCCGCGCGCTGCAGTGTCTTCTTTCCTTCCTTCATTCATTCTATCATTCATTAATTCTATCTTCTTCTATCCTCCCTTATTTATTTCTTTCATTTCTACATGCGCACCAACACTTTCTTTCTTTCCTTTCTTCCTACTTTTTTCTTTGCTTCTTTCGTTTTTAAGTGTGTCAAAACCTTCTTCATTCATTCTCCACAATCTTTCTTCTTTCCTTCTTTCCTTTGCTTCAATATTTTCTTCATTCCTCAGCGCACAGCAACTGATTTCCTTTCCTTCCTTCATTCTTTAACGAGCAGCACACACTCCCTTCCTTCTCTGCTTCCTTCGTTTCCTTATTCCTTCCTTCGGGTAACATCTCATTCTTCCTCCCTTCATTTCGTCTTTGCTTCCTTAATTTATCAAGAACGCATCACTCTCCTTCTCTCTCTCTCTCTCTCTCTCTCTCTCTCTCTCTCTCTCTCTCTCTCTCTCTCTCTCTCTCTCTCTCTCTCTCTCTCTCTCTCTCTCTCTCTCTTCCACCGACAACTATGTAAGCAAATTCAAGAAAGAGAATTGGGCTTTACAATATTCCGTGCTGCTGTCAACATCCTCCTTTCACTTCATGTTTCCGGCTCCCCCTTGCTTACCTTGCTCCATTTAATCATGTGTGTGATGGTTCTAATTGCGAGTCTTTTTTTCCACTCTTCCCCCTTAGCGTCAATTTACGTACAAACTATTTTCAGCCGAGTTGAAACGAATCCCAAAACTTCTTATTCCATCGCCCAGTGTTGCCAACCTGACTTTCATCAACAGAGGTAATGATTTAACTGTATAATCAAGTGCTTTATTTACATAGAATCACCGCTGTCGACTTTACGCGGCCAAATGAATAGCAACAGAAGGTTTTCTTTATTTTTATTTTTACTCTGGCAACAAGAATGAGGTGCAAGGGGCGGGGTGGGGGCGGCAGGCGTGCAGGCCCGTCATAGACACAGCAAGGCGGAGGGCATCATCATTATCAAGATTAAAAAATTCAATTAGGCTATTTGCATAAGTGTGGCGTAAATGGAGGAGAAATTATGGGAAGGGGAGAGACGAGCGGAGCGAGGCGTCTTCTTCAGGATGCTGGGGGCGAGGGAATGAGGAGCCAGGGGAAGATGGGGCGTGTTATGACTGTTACTACTACTACTACTACTACTACTACTACTACTACTACTACTACACCAACACCATTACTACGAGACAAAAGCAACAAAAACTATTTACGTATATTACTGCTAATGCTGCTCCTACAACAACAACAACAACTACTACTACTACTACTACTACTACTACTACTACTACTACTACTACTACTACTACTACTACTACTACTACGACTACTACTACTACTACTACTACTACTACTACTACTACTACTACTACTACACCAACACCATTACTACAAGACAAAAACAACAAACTACTTATACTACTCCTACTGCTTGTTGTTGTTGTTGTTGTTGTTGTTGTTGTTGTTGCTGTTGTTGTTGTTATTGCTACTCCTACTACTACCACCATCACTACTACTACTACTACTACTACTACTACTACTACTACTGCTACTACTACTACTGGTAATAATAATAATAATAATAATAATAATAATAATAATAATAATAATAATAATAATAATAATAATAATAATAATATGACTGCCACCACCACCACCATCATCACACGCAGAGGGTCGGTAGAGGAACACAAACACCAGGAGCCAACAGGGGACACACACTCGCATCTCATTTATAAACAGACAATAAGCGGCTCAATAGAAATAACCAGCAGCAAAACTCATCCCGGCAGAACGTGAACGACTACCTAACAAGTATCTTCATGTTTTATCCTCTCCTTATTACTGCCATTGAACTGCCCTCCTCATCAGTCACTTAGCTCGTCTCGCCAAATACTGACCTCCAGCCACTAATGACACGAGCCGCGCGGGGGGATGAATAAAATAGACATTAATCAATAAGGGTACAACACAAGGGAGGGCGGGTGGGCTGGCTGGCTGACTGGCTGGCTGGCTGGCTAAGGGGTAGGGAGAGACGGAGGGTGCCTGAGTGACTGCCTCGCTGGTTCGACTACTTCCACAGTTTATTAGTTTTCTTTGTATCCATGTTTCATCAGCTCATTACTTGCCAGCCACGCCCAGGCAGTGCATCAAGGCGTGGACGTTGTTAAATAAGGTGTTTGTATCGGTTCATGATATTACTGGCTGTCAGTCTACGTACATAGCAATATCCCCGCGACTTGTGTTGTGTATTAAGGGTCTTGCAGTACTGGGTTCTTCCTCCTCTTCCTCCTCCTCCACCATTACTCATGCCTCCTCCTCCTCCTCCTCCTCCTATCAACACTTCATGGTCTTACTCGAACAAACTGACTTCAGGACAACTTCAGAACTTCAACTCTGGCGAACTTCTTGCCGTGGCGTAAGTCCAAATTAGACTAACTCATCTGCTCAACTTCAGATATAGTGCTTACTTGCGAGAGAGAGAGAGAGAGAGAGAGAGAGAGAGAGAGAGAGAGAGAGAGAGAGAGAGAGAGAGAGAGAGAGAGAGAGATCCTTGCAACTTCCATCACAGCTCCTACCACCACCACTTTCTTCCTCTCCTCACTCTCCTCGTCGTTTTCCTGCGCCTTTCTTATCCACCACTCCCTCCCTTGCACCCCCAGCGGCGGGCTTCCTCCACCAGCCAATCAAACTGTTCCTCGCCACTTGCCTGAAGCACTAGCCTAGTCTGCAGCCTTTCTCTTCCTTGCGTCGCCTTCCGCAATGTTTCAGAACGGAGATATCGTTTTTACTTGATTTTCGTCACTTTGCTACCTTCGCCTACCAGTATATTGATTCTGAGTGTTAGTACGATAAGGATAAATAGTTCTTGGTGCTTAGAACTTAACTAAAGGCCTCCAGTTTTCTTTAAATACCGCGAAGTTCTTCAATATCTTTGCAATTTGTGATTCTTCTTCGTTTTTTAAGGGAATAGTACTCGTGTTTAGGGCTTTTTTTAAGATTTTAGGCGTCATTTTTGCGGATTCTGCCTTTGCTGTTGATAAGGGACAGTGAGGCGAAGGGAAAGGAGAGGAAAGGGGAGGTATGTGTGTGTGTGTGTGTGTGTGTGTGCGCGTGGAGGGGCGGGGTTGGTGGCCGCATGTGAGAACTAAGAGCCAATCAGACGTCGTGTTTACTCTCACTATTGGTGCTCGCTCAGCCAACGCTCACCTCTCCCTCCTCTCACCTCCCCTACAGCCTGCCATTACACTCCCCTCCCCTCTCTCTCCCTCTCCCCTCTATAACGCTCCCTTACACCCCACTGCACGATACTCCACCTCTCACTCCACATGCTCATACACACACACACACACACACACACACACACACACACACACACACACACAATGGTTTAATTCAATATGCATTCCTCACCTGTCCTCTTTCAGATCTGTGTGTGTGTGTGTGTGTGTGTGTGTGTGAGAGAGAGAGAGAGAGAGAGAGAGAGAGAGAGAGAGAGAGAGATGGAAAAATAAAGTAGCTGTCAATTATAGATTTCCCCCACCTCTCTCTCTCTCTCTCTCTCTCTCTCTCTCTCTCTCTCTCTCTCTCTCTCTCTCTCTCTCTCTCTCTCTCTCTCTTCATGTATACTTGTGATTAATTTAGCCTGGGCCGCGCCAGTCTCATGTCCTCATGTTAATTAGTTATAATGTACGTGACGGTGACAATATTTTTGTGAGTCGCGGCTGGAGGTGTGAGGGTGGAGTCCGCAGGGAGAGCCTTATACAATCCCTCTCCTCCTCCCTTTCTCCCTTCCATCTCTCTCTCTCTCTCTCTCTCTCTCTCTCTCTCTCTCTCTCTCTCTCTCTGCATAAAAAATATGATGAATTCTTTTGAGAGAAAATGCATTACTATATTTGTGTTTCTGTCTTTCATTTCTTTGCTTTCACTCACATTTAACATACACACACACACACACACACACACACACACACACACACACACACACACACACACACACACACACACACACACACTCTCTCTCTCTCTCTCTCTCTCTCTCTCTCTCTCTCTCTCTCTCTCTCTCTCTCTCTCTCAGTGATTGCGTTCCTTCAAATGCGCATCCGACAAATAAACCCAACAAAACAAAATTAAATTACAGGAACATAAAGCTATCGTGTTACATTCTCGTTCAAAAAGCGACACATTTCCTACCACGTCTTGAAACGGAAGAGACACGAGAACACTAAACTGAGAAACTCCTACCTATTTTATTTTTCCTTCTTTATTCCCATTTTAGCAGCTTATCATTATTTTTTTCCCCTTTTTTCTCCTTTTTTTGCAGTTTCTCTCACTTTTCTAAACGGGAAAGACGCGAACACGAGAACACGGAACTGATTAATTCTCATCTTTTATCATTATTTCTCCTCCTCCCCTTCTCTCCCAGTTTCTTTTATTATTATCATTTTCCTCTACCCTTTTTGTTTTTCTCCCTTTTTGCAGGTTCTTTCACTTCTTGAAACGGGAAAAACACGAACGCGAAGCTGAGCAACTGTCACAACCTTTTTCTTATCATTTTTCCTCCCCCTTTTCCTCCCTTTTCGCAGTTTTTTTTTTTATTGATATTTTTCCTCCTTCCTTTTTTTTTGCAGTTTCTCTCGCTTTTTGAAAAGGGAAAGACACGCACACGAAACTGAGCAACTGTCACCACCTTTTATTATTATTTTTCCTCCCCCCTTTCCTCCCTTTTGGCAGTTTCAAGTGGTGAGTTAATGGACGCCGCTGCCACACGCACGATGTCGCCCCGCCGCCGACTTGGTGACAAGGGATTAATTGCCAATTATTTCTTGATGGCGACCCCGATAAATTAATTGTTGCCACATCGTCCATCTTGCTCGCCGGAACGTGAAAGGTGAGAGAGCCAGGTGGCGGCGCGGCGACCCAAGGCGTGGCACCACCGCCTGGCCGCCACCACTACCACCACCACCACCACCACCAGGATGTAAACAAGGAAACGAAAGACCATAGAAGAGAATGAACGAAGGTTATGATGCAAGTGAAAATGCTGACAGTAGTGGTGATGGTGGTGATGGTGGTGGTGGTGGTGGTAGTGGTATGTAGTAGTAACAGTGGTAGTGGTAGTGGTAGTAGTGGTAGTAGTGGTAGTAGTAATATTAGTAATAATAGTAACAGTAGTAGTGATGAAACAATTACTACCATTACTACTGGAAACAAACAAGTAAACAGACAAACAAGAATAAAAAACACACACACACACACACACACACACACACACACACACGTAAACACAAACACACTAATAACAACATCAACCAAACGAACGAACGAACGAACGAACCAATGCATCAAATCATTACATATAAAACCAAAACACCAACTGAACCGTACATCTCCTGAACACCCTAACAACGCCCCCCTCCTCAACCCCCCGTACCCCAACACGCCACCTTTCACCCCTGTACACCCACCCAACCTTTCACTCACTACCCCCCTGTGTCCCCCCTCTGGTCCTCTCGTGTCTCCCTCATTACCCAGTAGGTTCTTCATATTATTTGTAGTTTTCCCTTCTGTGTTCGATCACGGTTCAGTTCTGTCTGGTTCGTAATCAGGGCGAGTCTCCATTATAAGAGATTGGGTGGCCCTTGCAAAGACAAAGTGATTAGCTGTGATTCTCTCTCTCTCTCTCTCTCTCTCTCTCTCTCTCTCTCTCTCTCTCTCGTGTCGCGATTTTTTCCCCGCCAACAGTTGTCATCGCTGCATCGGTATCGACTTCCCTTTTCTTCTCTCTCTCTCTCTCTCTCTCTCTCTCTCTCTCTCTCTCTCTCTCTCTCTCTCTCTCTCTCTCTCTCTCTCTCTCCGGTTCCTTCCTCTAGGGGCTTTTCTTCTCCCTCGTTATGTTCCTTCTCCTTCTCCTCCTGGTTCTGTTCGCCTTCAATATTCTCCCTCTTTGTCTTCCGCCTCCTCATTCCCAGCTTGCAATAACGCACACCACCCCGCCGCGTCCCCCTCGATAGGGCTTCCACTTCGATAGGATTTCCACCTCACCAAGAAATCATTCCCTTTGCAACCTCCTACACTTCCCCCTTTGTTTCTCTATTTGGGCCTTTTCTCAACGGCAATTCTTTGATATATTCTCGTTCTCTGCTGCTGCTTCTGTTAAAGGGATAAAGGGTTAAGGAAGGGTTGTAGTTGATGTTTTTTTTATATTTATTTTTCGTTTAGTTATCTTTCCCAAAACAGTAGAGTACATTATTTTTATTGTTGTATTTGTTGTTATTGACACTCTTGCTTCTATTATAAGGGTAAGGAGGTAAAGGGGTATAAAAAAGGGCTATATATGTGATGGGGTCTTAATTGTTTTCTCTTTAGTTATTCTTCCCATAACAGAAGAGCACATTTTTTTTTCTTTTTTCATCGGTTTATTCGTTGTTATTGATTCTGCTGATTCTGTTAAAGGGATAAAGGATTGAAAAGGGCTGTACATTGTGGGATTTTATTGGTTTTTCTTTTAACAGTTTTTTTTTTCTGTCATTGTATAGCGATATTTTATTATATTCGCAGTTACTGACTCTCTTGTTTCTGTTAAAGGGGTAACGAGATAAAGGGTTAAAAAGGGCTGTGCATTGTGGGATTTTATTGGTTTTTCCTTTAATTATTCTTTTCCTACCACAGTTTAGCCCTTTTTTTTATTGTTATATTCGTAGTTACTGCTTTGCTTGGTGTGCTAGAAGGGTACAAAGGGGTGATAGAATGTGATTATGTTCACTCCAGTTACTCTTCAGCGACGATAATGCATCCTTTTATTATCATCATCATCATCATTATTGAAACACCCGTGACTACTTCGCCGAGTCAATACCAAGTTTTCGGTAAATCCCCGAAATGTTGAACGGAAAATCCAATTCGCTAAACATGAAAAAGAAGAAAAGAAAAAAAAAGAAAAAAAAAAAGAAAAAAAATCACTTTGATAAGAAAAATTGACGCTGGCAACACGCATCCCTCCCACTCCCCTCCTGTCTCTCTCTCTCTCTCTCCCCCTCTTTTCCTCCCTCCTTTTCTCCAGCCTCCACACTTTCCTCCCTCCCTCCGTGTCCTCCCTCCCCTCACCGATAGATCAGCGAGGTGAAAAGCCATTTGCCAGGCCGAGGCGGAAGAGGAATTTCTCAAGATGGAGGAAACTCTTCTCTCTCTCTCTCTCTCTCTCTCTCTCTCTCTCTCTCTCTCTCTCTCTCTCTCTCTCTCTCTCTCCTGCCAAGACCTTCGATAATTGCAAAGGACGTCGATGATCAGGTGCAGATTTACCTGAGGGAGCCTTAATTACCTCCACACCTGCCAATGGTCGCCAGGAGGGAGGAGGAGGAGGGGGAGGAAGGGGGGTTAAAGGAGGAGAAGGGAGATTAAACTGCCGATAACTTGTAGAGAAAGCATCAGGTCTCTCTCTCTCTCTCTCTCTCTCTCTCTCTCTCTCTCTCTCTCTCTCTCTCTCTCTCTCTCTCTCTCTCTCAATGAAAATCGACAATCTCCTCTTTTTTTCTGTACTCCTTCAGTTTCCCTTTCTCCTCCTCTTCTTATACCTCCTCCTCCTCCTCCTCCTCCTCCTCCTCCTCCTCCTCCTCCTCCTCCTCCTCCTCCAGATTCACTTCCCACCTCATTTCTCTGTCTCTTCTATTCCCTTCTTCCATCGCGATCTCCTTTCCTTGCCTCTTTTCCTTTCTCTCTCACCTCCTTCTCTCTCCTCCATCGCCACCCCCTCCCTACCTGTGCCCTCCCCTCTCTTCCCCACCCTCTGCCTCACCCCCTCCTTCCACAGGTCAGGCCAGGTAAAGTGATTGGATGAAATTAGTATAATAGGATTAAAGAGATTCTGCCCTACACTCCCTTGCCGAAAAAGGAAGGAAAAAAAGTGAGAAAAACAAGAGAAAATAAAGCTAAGAAAAATATAGACTCTTACGGGGTCAAATGAATCACACTTGAATACAAACTACGAGGTAACAGAGGATGAGTTGCTTGTAAGTTATGTAGAAGACGAAAGGCGTGGTGTTTGTGTGTGTGTGTGTGTGTGTGTGTGTGTGTGTGTGTGTGTGTGTGTGTGTGTGTGTGTGTGTGTGTGACTCGTTCAGACACGCATACGTATATCTGCGAGGTTAGTGAATTAAGAAAGAGAGAGAGAGAGAGAGAGAGAGAGAGAGAGAGAGAGAGAGAGAGAGAGAGAGAGAGAGAGAGAGAGAGAGAGAGAGAGAGAACCAATATAATCAAATTAGAAAATAAATTAATGCATAAACACATAAATAACTTGCAAAAAAAAACTCTCCATCAACGTCAAATTTCTACGGAACCTGCAGTAAAAGAAAAATATTAAAGTAACGTAGAAAAAAATAGAGAAAATAATGAGTGATCCTAAGCGACACTTGATACTCAGTGAAGGAAAATGAAGCTTAATAATTGAGGAGAAGGAAGGAAGCAAATAAATTATGTTGTATAAGACTTTTGAATGAAATGGAAGGACCAGCTGGACGGCTAATTGATCAATAGATTTTAGAGATAATTAGTCGTATAATAGGACATTTTAGTAGAGCTGAAGCGGGACGAAGGGAGGGAGGGTCAGGAGGAGGAGGAGGAGGAGGAGGAGGAGGAGGAGGAGGAGGAGGAGGAGGAGGAGGAGGAGGAGGAGGAGTGCGGGAGGTAGGAACGTGAAAGGAAAGGAGAAAGGAAGGGAGGGAAAGAGGATTGGATGGTGAAAGGGCGAAGGAGAGAGAGAGAGAGAGAGAGAGAGAGAGAGAGAGAGAGAGAGAGAGAGAGAGAGAGAGAGAGAGAGAGAGAGAGAGAGAGAGAGAGAGAGAGAGAGAGAGAGAGAGAGAGAGAGAGAGAGAGAGAGAGAGAGAGACGTATTCTTATTTTATTCAAATATTCTCCCTCACTCTCTCTCTCTCTCTCTCTCTCTCTCTCTCTCTCTCTCTCTCTCTCTTGTCGCCGCTCTGGGAATTGGCGTATTTGCATCCTAACTCAATTCTCGCCGTCACTACCGCCTGGGACTCTCGCCGCCTGTATTAGCACATCAACATTTTAATCTGATCAACCGCGCCATGCTCCACAGCCCGCCGCCCACCCCTGCCTTTCGCCGCTGCTGCCCAAGAGTTTAATTCGATACAGCTCACAGTCCCTTGCGTGCACTTGGTCAGACTTGAGAGTAAGAGAAGGAAACAAAGGGTTCTATTAGTAAGTCATGGTTGGGTTGGGTGAGTTCAAAGAGGAAGGAAAGGAAGATCGAGAGACAGAGAGTGAGATGGAGCGATGGAATTGTGGTAGAACTGCAAAGGATGGGAGTCACGCAGGAAGATGCTAGGGACAGAAACAACTGGAGGAGACTCGTACATGGCTCCAACCCTTCACTCGGTCTAGGGAAAAGGCGAAAGGAGAAGAGTAAGTTTAAAGAGGAAGATGATGGTACAAGATCTGAAATAGTTGAATGTGAGGCCTTTAGGATGAAAGAAAAATGAAGATAAAAGGATGGAAGAATACGAAGACTAACTGTGTGTAAGTGTTGAAAGTTGTCAATTATGGATACTTCGTGTTGTTTAACCCTTTTCATCGGGATGCAAGGCAATTTACAGCACCGGAAGTAATGCATGAAATAAAAAATAAATAAATAAAATAAATAATAAAAGAATAGATTTTGCAATTTCTACGCAGCTTAAAGAGTTGAGGTGGCTGTAGAACAAGTAAAGATGTCTCAGAGTGATTGATGTGATTAATAATTAAGGAAAAATGCATCAAATAACATTCAAAGGATTAAGCAACTCTCTCCTCCTCCCTCCTCCCACACCACTGCCGTTACCACTGACAATAAGAACGAAAATAACGAGGAAACAACACTTATTAATGGTTTCCCACGCACTCATGTAAGTTATGTAAAGAAGACAGAAAAATTACCGGCATATGGAAAGAAAAATGCATGGTAAAATGGAAAAGAGAAGTAGAAAAGGTAGGAAAAGGAAAAAAAAATAGAGGAAAGGAAGGGAATAAAAGAAGCAAATTAAAAGACACGAAAAAGGAGATGACAGGAAAATTATCGACATACGGAAAGAAAAGTGGTGTAAAATGGAGAAGAAAAGCAGAAAAAGAAGAAAAGAAGAGGGAAAGAAGGGAATAAATGAAGCAAAGAAGAAGGCAAGAGTAAAGGAGAAGATACGCCCCTTTCCATCTCCCTTTAGTGTATAAAAACTGGATTTTATGGGAAATAGTCGGCGAATGTTGTGCGTGAAATATTACCTACATATAAAGTACGTTTGTTTTTTTCTCTCCTTTTTTTTTTTTTTCTTTAACTAAATACCGTGTGTGTGTGTGTGTGTGTGTGTGTGTGTGTGTGTGTGTGTGTGTGTGTGTGGTGGGGGTGGAGGTAGGTGTACGTATGTAGTGTAAGACTAGCAAGACTACACACACACACACACACACACACACACACACACACACACACACACACACACACACACACAAGGCACTTCGATCCACAGCAAGACAGAATGAAGCAACAACGGAGCGCCTGACGTCATCACATGCATATTTTACCCAACCAATTAGCCAAACCCGATCAGATAAGTGACGGAGATGTATGAACCTTCACCTCCCCTCCCCTCCATGGCTTGCCCCCCGCCCCTTTCTCTTTCACTTCCCTATTCCTCGCTCCCCATTTGCCAGGCGTGAATAAAGGTAGGGGGTAGAGAGAGAGAGAGAGAGAGAGAGAGAGAGAGAGAGAGAGAGAGAGAGAGAGAGAGAGAGAGAGAGAGAGAGAGAGAGAGAGAGAGAGAGAGAGAGAGAGAGAGAGAAGTCCCCAAAAATCAAGCAAAGCAAGTCTTCAGTCACACAAAATGAAAAAAAATAAAAAAACAAATAAATAAATAATCACCACAAAAAAACAAACAAGCAAACAAACAAACAAGGACCCACACCAGTACAAAACGCCACGTGATTGGCTGGTTGGCTGCCGTGGGTACCGCCGCCGCCGTTCACGTAAGCAAAGTAAACACCACATTGTTGAGCCAAACATCAATTAATCCTAAGTAACTATGAACTGAAAGGCCAAAACGTCCCCCCTGCATTATGTACGTGGGAGTGGAGTGAAGGGAAGCGGGATAGGGAGATTAGGTTAGGTTAGGTTAGATTAGGTTAGGTTAGGTTAGGTGGGGGAGAGATAGAAAGGTGGAGTAAGGGGAAATGAAGGTGGATGGAAGGAAAAGGAGATACAGAGAGGGAAAAAACGAAGGTAGAGAAAAAGGAGAGACAGAGAAGGATAGAAAAAGGTAGAGGATAGGGAAAAGAACAACAGAGAGGACGGAAAGGGAAAAAAAGAAGGTAGAGGGTAAGAAAAAGGAAAGACAGAGAGACCGAGAGGGAAAGACGAAGAAAGGGAAAGGAGAGACAGAGATGGGGAAGGGAAAATACTGGGTAGGAAAACAGAGACGGAGAGGGAAAAACGGAGGTAGAAAGTAGGGAAAGGAGAAACAGCAGGAAAATACGAGAGATAAAGAGGAAAAAAAGTTGATAAAGGGTAAGAAGTAGAAGAGACAAGGACAGATAAAAGTAAATGAGAGAGAAGTGATAGAAAAAGATGGAAAAAATAAGGATGCAAAAAGGATCACGAAAAAAAGGCAAAGAGAAAAGAAAATGTTAAGTTTGGTTACATTAGGAGTGAAATTGGAGAGAGAGAGAGAGAGAGAGAGAGAGAGAGAGAGAGAGAGAGAGAGAGAGAGAGAGAGAGAGAGAGAGAGAGAGAATTTATAACTATCATTAGCACACACCATTTGTTTTGCGCTGATTTAGGTACCGACGGTCGCTCCCACTCTCTCTCTCTCTCTCTCTCTCTCTCTCTCTCTCTCTCTCTCTCTCTCTCTCTCTTTCTTTCTCTCTTACGTTGGTTAGGGAGGTGACATCACAAAACATCTGGTCCCCTCTCTTTCTTTCCCCTCACTTCTCCCCTTCCCTTCGCCCTATTCTCTTTCATTCACCTTTTATCCTCCTTTTCCCTATTCTTTTTATTCATTTTCACTGTTCTTTCTGTCCTCCTTCGTTTATGTCCTTTTCCTCTCACCATCATTTTCTGTTCGTCTTTTTTTCTTGTCATTATATTTAATCTCTAATCTTCTTTCTCTTCTTTTCTCTTTCATTTCTTTCCTTTGTTTCTTCTCTCACTAATCATGTATTACTACTCTTTCGTCTCCATTCTGTTCATTCCGTTCCTATTTCTTTCAATCCTTCATTTTTTTATCTTCATCATATCTTCCTCTCTTACTTACTTCCTTCCTTTCCTGTAATTTATATATTTATATTTTCCTATCCTTCCATCCCATCTCTCTCCTTCTTTATACACCTTCCTTCTCATTTCCCCTTCCTCCCTTCCTTCCCCTTCCATTTCTGTCCTTTCATACCATCCTTGTCCTTCCTAACGCATTTTTCCCCTGCCTCCCTTCCTCCTCTTCCCATTTCTATCCTTCCTTACGCACCTTTTCTCTAATTTTTCCCTGCGTCCCTTCCTTCCCCTTCTCTTCCCCTTGTTTCCCGTCAGCTGGGCACCAACAAGCTACTTAGAACGTTTTCCTAAATACCTCACTGATCCACCTGTATATCTTCATCCAATCGTTGTTGAGGACCCTTACCCACCAGTGCTAGGGAGACGGGAGAGAGAGAGAGAGAGGGGAGAGAGGGGAGAGCGCGAGAGGGAGGGACTGGAAGGGGCAGGGAAGGGTTGTTTAGTGGAGTACAGGAGGGGAAGAGAAGAGTGGGGGAGAAGAGGGGAAGAAGAGAGGGAGGATGGATATTTAGGGAGGCCTGATGGAGAGAGAGAGAGAGAGAGAGAGAGAGAGAGAGAGAGAGAGAGAGAGAGAGAGAGAGAGAGAGAGAGAGAGAGAGAGAGAGAGAGAGAGAGAGAGAGAGAGAAATGCTAGACTGATAGAGTTTAGGAGTAAAAGACAAGGAATAAAAAAAGACAAAAAAAGAAAAAAAAACAGACAAATATGAAGAATTTTACACGTCTATAAAAATTCGTTAGTGAAATGAAGTCTGAAGTGTGTGTGTGTGTGTGTGTGTGTGTGTGTGTGTGTGTGTGTGTGCAGATGTGAGTTCTGTAGTGCGACAGGTGTAGACTCAGGTGTGTACATGGACTTAATTGGGAGGAGGAGGAGGAAAAGGACGAGGAGGAGGAGGAGGAGGAGGAGGGGAAGGAGGAGGAGGAAGTGGAGGAGGAGGAGAAGGAAGAAGAGGTGGTTGTGGTAGTGATGAACTAACAGTAAGAAGAAGGAAGACAAGAAATAGAAGGATAAGTAAGAGGGAAAGGGCACTTGTATAAAGAAAAAAAAATATATATAAAAAAATACTGGAAAAAAAATAATAAGGGAAGACAAATGAGGTTAAAGAAAAGAGAAGAAAGCAGAGGAGCAAATTATAGAGGAAACGAAATATCAGAATTCTTGAAATAAGTCGTGACAAGATGGCAAGACACAGCACAAAAAAAAAAAAAGCATGTGAAGAGACAAATCCCCAAAAAAACATGATGATAAAATAAAGAAATAAGAAGGAAAATGAAAAAAGGTACCGGAAATATATTGAAAGGAAAACGAACAAAGACCACGACATGAAAGAGGAGAAAACAACATAAAAAGTATGAAAAACCAGAAGGAAAAGGGGGAAAAAAACAGAAATGTAAGATAAAGATATAAAAAAATCATGATAAAGAAGCATTAGAGAGAAAAGGAGAAAATAGACAAGAAATAACACAAAAAGATATGATAAAAGAGTTGGAACGAAAGGGGAAAAATTAACAAAAATAACATAAAACTTGTGAGAAGGAAATTTGAAAACGGAAAGAGAAAAATAAACAAAAATAACACAAAAGTATGACAAACAAAAACCAGAAGGAAAAAAAATATATGACAAATAAGAATTAGAACGAAAAAGAAAAAAAAAATAGAAAAAAACATAAAAATTATAATAAACAATAATTAGAACGAAAAACTTAAAGCAAACAAGAAACAAAAATAAAAAAAAACATTATGACAAACTAGAACTAAAACAAAAAATGAAAATAAATCCTTCAAAACATTATAAACAAGAATTAGAAGGAAAAGAGAAAAACAAACCAAACACACATTGCGCCCACACCTTCCACCATCCACACCTGAAACACACGCCCGTTGTTTATGGTGTGTATGCGGCGTTGCCACGTCAACTGCAACTAACAAATGTGACAATGCAAGCGCTCAGAGCAACACCAATACTGAAAAAAGCCACAGTTAAGGTATGACTTTGTGTTGGTAATACCTTTTGCCTTGTTGTTGTTGTTGTTGTTGTTGTTGCTGTTGTTGTTATTAACTATTACTGCTGTACTCTCTCTCTCTCTCTCTCTCTCTCTCTCTCTCTCTCTCTCTCTCTCTCTCTCTCTCTCTCTCTCTCTCATTGTCCACATTCAACACTCCCTTCACACTCC
>NC_087178.1:15662250-15672250 GCF_035594125.1 Scylla paramamosain
GCCTCCTCTTTCCCTACATTTCCTTTCCCTACTTCTTTCTTCCCTCTGTCGCACTCATAAAATCTCCTTTTCCTTATTTTTTGCTTCCTCTTTTCCTACATTTCTCCCCTCTACCCCATTCACAAATATCCCTTTTCTCATCATACATCTCTGCGTTCTCCTTCCTTCCACTTCTTCCACTTTTCGTCCCCACCCACTCACAATATCCCCCTTTCCTCTCCCACTTTTCTTCCTCCTTCCCTTCGTAACCTCTTCCCTCCCACTCACACTATTCCTGTTTCTTCTCCCCATTCCTTCCTCCTTCTCTTCTTAACCTCGTCACCTCCGGCCCCTTTACCCACAATATTTCCTTTTCCTCTTCCCCTTCCCTCCTCTTTCCTCCCACCCACAATGTTCCCCTTTCCTCTTCCCCTTCCCTTCTTCCCTTCCTTCAGCTCCTCGTCCCCCTCGGCCCACTCAGCAGCCAAGGCAACTCCCCAGTCGGCAGTTATCGAATCGTACGCGTGACGTCAGGGACAATTTCACTCGCTGCTGTGCTCGTGATGATGATGCGCCCGCCTCTACCTGTCCAATTTATGGGGAGGAGGCGCCCAGGGGTGTCCACGAGCAGGTGATCGCCAAGGGGATGTGTTGTGGGTGTGTTGTGGGGTTCAGGTATTTGGGAGGGGGGTGAGGGGGAGTGAGGGGGGTCGTGTTTGAGATTAAAGTCATGAGTCAGCTGTGTACGTGGGTGAGGGAATGGTAGGGTTGTGTGTGTGTGTGTGTGTGTGCGTGTGTGTGTGTGTGTGTGTGTGTGTGTGTGTGCGTGTGTGTGTGTGTGTGTTACGTAATAGTGAAACACGAAATGTCACTAACAGAAGCTTTCAGTGACGATCTGATCACCGTCATCATCATCACCATCATCATCATCACCATCACCACCACCACCACCACCACCCCCACCATTACTGCTAGCATCGGTACTGCTGCTGCTGCTATTACTACTACTATCACTACAACAACAAGAACAAGAACAAGAACAACAACAACAACAACAACAACAACAACAACAACAACAACAACAACAACTACTACTACTACTACTACTACTACTACTACTACTACTACTACTACTACTACTACTACTACTACTACTACTACTACTACTATTACTACTACTACTACTACTGCTTGTAACTATACCACCACCACCACCACCATCACCCACACCTTTCTCAGTTCGCCACAGGTAAAAGGTTCTTTCTTTGTTTCTCAGGATCTTCGTTCATCAAGGTGTTGCCAGGTGTGCTAGGTACCTGCTTCTATAATTACTTTATAGACAGTCGCCAATGTTTGCTTGTATTCCAAATTACAGTCAAGGTGTGTGGATTAGATGTGTGTATATGTTCAGCTTGGGAAGTGCAAGCAATTCTGTGTGTGTGTGTTTGTGTGTGTGTTTGTGTGTGTGGGATGGGGGGCTTTAACTATGTACTGTATTTACACACACAAAATAGCCTACTGAATATGGCTTTACGAATAGGCATACAAATTGAATAAGCTCAATATACTCTATATACACATACATACACCTTCCAAATGGGTGAATGAGGTCCATACAACTTCCTATATATTTTAAACCACATTAACACACACACACACACACACACACACACACACACACACACACACACACACACACACACACACACACACACACACACACACACATCCCCCTCCTCTCTCTACAATCCCCCTTCCTTCTCTTCCACTTTACAGGAACACCTGACTCATAAAATCACACCTGAGTCACGTGCGAATAAAAAGAAAAAAAAAAAACCCTCAATATTAAGAATTTCCCTAAGCTTACTATAATTCACTTAACTTTAGCGTAGGCCTGATTTGAATCGTTAATGCTTGTTTACTTCTCTTGATAGGCTTCTATTACCCTTCCAGAATGCAGGTGTACGACTGGAAGCTTAATTAAAGGTGGGCGTCCGTCAGCGCCTCCAGGTAAGGTGAGGGCTGGACAATAGGCTTAGAGAGGCAGGCGGCGGCTTAAGAGGCTTAGCAAGTATTGAGAAAGAGAGAGAGAGAGAGAGAGAGAGAGAGAGAGAGAGAGAGAGAGAGAGAGAGAGAGAGAGAGAGAGAGAGAGAGAGAGAGAGAGTACCCATGTATGTATTATGTGTAGTCATGTGTGCCCCTTGTGTCTATTTCTTTCTCTGTTCCACTTCAGCCTCACCAGCGCAGGGAGCAGGGGGGAGGAGGAGGGCAGGCTAGCCAGGTGGAGTGTGGAGAGTGTGGGCGTGTTCAGTGGGTGTCGGAGGGTGTGGTAATGACAGCCTGGGCGGGAGATAGCATCACACTCCCAGATCCCCTGTGTCACCCCAGTAAATGAACACAAGAGGCATTCTGCTCCACCCCGCTAGTCGTTACTCGTGTTTCTGTGCATTTCACGCCACTCATCGCCTTCCTGTGCGTTCTGAATTACTCTTAAGCGCCCTTATGACTGCTCATCAACCTGGCGGCGGAAGCTGCTAATTGGGGGCTGCTGCAGAGGGAGGTGGCGGGGCGGAAGGCAAGGCCACGTAAGGATTCAGACGTGGTATCAAAGCCCGGATGTGACCACGCGCAATGCTTGTCATTCACGCCCTCACAATTATCATTTCCTTATCAAGAAACATCTGTATCATCACGGTGATCATCTGGCGTGAGTTATTATTAATTTCTGCATTATGAAGAGGCGGCGGGAAGGGCGGAGGTGGCGCACAGAGAGACACACAGAGACCAGGAGGAAAAAAACATTATAAGAGACGGGAAGAGGAAACGGAGGGAAAAGGTGGCAGCCATTGTTGTTGTCAAAGGCTGTGTGTGTGTGTGTGTGTGTGTGTGTGTGTGTGTGTGTGTGTGTGTGTGTGTGTGTGTGTGTTCCTTCTCTCCTTCCTTTAATCCCTCAGTTTCTCTCCCTTCTCTCTCCCTCTCCCTTACTTCGTCCCCTGGTTCATGGCGCCTCTCCTGCCTGGCTGTCTGCACCTCCAGTAATTCCTCGCGCAGAAAATGGCTAAAAACTCCCTCCCTTCTCTCGCTGCTGTCATTATATATTTCTGGTTATCGAATGGTGCTGAGCCTCGGCCAAGTGTGAGAGTGTGAGAGTGGAGAGAGGAGAGGAGGACTTACTGGCGAGAGGGGAGCGAAGGTGCTGTCTTGGCTCTCTCTCTCTCTCTCTCTCTCTCTCTCTCTCTCTCTCTCTCTCTCTCTCTCTCTCTCTCTCTCTCTCTCTCTCTCTCTCTCTCTCTCATCTACATACTCCACCTACTGCCGTTCTTATATACACTTTCTTTTATCTGTCAATCTGTTTGTTGTTAGTATGTTGTCCTTTTAATGTGTCTTAGTTAATTTTCACTCAGCTACATTCATTTTCTCCGTCTCTCAGTTCGGTCAATGCTTATTTGGTCTAAATTTCTGCCAGTGAGGTTAAGGAAACTTGAAATGAAAAAAAAGGGAGAGAAATCATATATAAGATAAAAATAGTAGAAAATGAGTGAGAGAAAGAGAGAGAGAAAAAAAGAAGTGTTACGACAAGAGTAATGGAGATGGAGATGGAGAGAGACGAGAGAGAGAGAGAGAGAGAGAGAGAGAGAGAGAGAGAGAGAGAGAGAGAGAGAGGAGAGAGAGAGAGAGAGAGAGAGAGAGAGAGAGAGAGAGAGAGAGAGAGAGAGAGAGAGAGAGAGAGAGAGGAGGCCACGAGAACATAATATGGAAGAAACGATAAGGAAAAAAAAAGGGAAAGAAAGAGAAGGATGAGGAGCTGGAGTGGAGAATGGACAAAAGGACAGAGAGGGAGTAAGAAAAGGAACAAGAATCGAGAGGAATGTTAAGAGGAAGACAGAAAGCCAGACCCAAACCAGCAGGCTAGACAGAGAAACCTAGAAATACCACTATTCAGACCAGCTTATTCCACACCCACCACTACACACTGCCCCGTCACATCCCCTTCCCTCCTTCACCTTCCCATGTACTCCCTCTGCTCATACCCTGATAATCAAAGTACCCGAATGAGGCTCTCACCTGCACCTCCTTCACCTAAATACCTGCAGCACTCATTAAAATCTCATCCACACCTCGTATCCACACCTGCCATCTTCCTTCTCTCTTTAATACGCGGCGCTACACTTTGTCCTTTCCCCGGCGTTCAGAATAGCATGTTCAGAGGCGCAATACTAGCAAGCATTATCATTTTGTACATAAGGCTTAGGACCATATGTCAGAACACTTTCTTCTCCGCACCTTCGCTACATTCAAAAGGCTCTAGTTGAAGTTACACGGGATTTTAAGAGTGTTTCTATGATTCTAGTGGCAGATTGACAAGATTTCTACATTAAGAACGAGGGAAACACTCTTGAAAATTCGGTTCATCATCTCTGGGGGTCTTTGGAAATTGTCGTGGTGAGAGAGCAAAACTTTTCTGAATATGAGCATTAGAAAATTTAGCGAGTCATCCCTTAAAAGTACCTGAATGTGTCTGTTAATATGTCTATCTCTTAAAATTACTAGTTCCCGTGAATTCAGCTCCTATTAACACAAGTAACTGGTGCCAACTTACAACAATACAACAATACAACAATGCCTTAACCCAATGCCACATACAGGAAGGCCTAAGGATCCACAATTCCCCGTCATCTCACACAAATGTAGAGAACGAAAAAATGCGTACCTATGAGAATGAAAGAATAAAGTGCACTAGTACGGTGAGGTACGATAATACCTTAGTAATTCCAATAACACAGCCAGGAACCTAGAAGGACCCACAATTCCCCGTCATCTCACACAAACATAGAGAGAGACAGCAATACTCGGATCTAGTAACACCTTAAAGTAACTGAAAAGTGAAAAAAAAAAGAAAAAAAGGTAAATTAAGAGATGAAAGAATAGATGAGAGAGAGAGAGAGAGAGAGAGAGAGAGAGAGAGAGAGAGAGAGAGAGAGAGAGAGAGAGAGAGAGAGAGAGAGAGAATAGAAAAGCAAGAGAAAAGAGGAGACAAGGCCATGGCGATGCTATATGGAGGAAGAAGATAATATGTTACTGACTCTACAACAGGTAACAAGACCTAACCAAATTTTACAAGTAGATTATAGGAAAAGGAGCAGCAGGAAGAGGAGCAGAAGCAGGAAAAGAAGGAGGAAGAGAAGGAGGAGGAGGAGGAGGAGGAGTGTAAAAGCAGGAGAAAGAGGAGCATAGAAGTAAGAGAAGGTAGAGAAGGAACGAGAGGAGAAGAGGCAGAAGCGGGAGAAGGAGCAGGAGAAATGAGAAGCAGGAGGAACATGGAAGAAGAAGAAATACAAAGGAATACAAAGGAAGTCCAAACAGTAACAAATCTTGAGGCCCTTACGAGGCTATTTCGGAGGAGCAAGAGGAGCAGGAGGAGGAGGAGGAGGAGGAGCAGGATGCAGTCGCGGGCCACACATACCGTGCTAATCAATGTCCCTGTCACCTCCTCCGAAATGGGACTCGTACTTGACCGCCCTACCAGCTCATTGTGGCGCCTTTCACACACTTCCAGGATTCGGGAGGCGCACAAAGCCGTGTTGTGGCGCGGGACAAAGGCACCCACCGCACCAACCCTCACCACCACCACCACCACCACCACCAGACCACCACAGCCGCATTTTTCTACTTCTCAACATCTGATCCTGGTAGACAATTAATTATAACCACCCAATCTACCAGTGACCACCAGACCTCCCCACTACCACCTACCACGTACTACACACACGCGTACACACTCACACACGCACGCAGTCAATGTATATGATGACAAAGGGAGGAGAAAAATAAATATACATGTTTGATTTTGTTCCCCCCTCAGGTTTGTATGAGAGGAAGTGTTGGAGTGAGGCTCACAAATTGTCCCTGTTCTTTATGCCTCCATGTCCCTTACCCCGCCCACCCTCCCCCCTCACCCCCTGGCAGGCGGTCGGCAGGGTATAACAGGATTACGAGTGAAGACTGAGGTGGCTGCGGCGGCGGCGGCGACAGAACCCAGCCGCCAACAGCCGCCACTCTTGTCATAATGTTTATTTAACTCGAATGGTCGACGAGGCGAGACGGTAGCCTGGTAGTGACGCCTCCCTGACACTCCAACACCACCACTACCACCACCACCACCACCCACTCACTCTCTCTATTAGGGGAGGGAGGGTAGCTGGATGGAAAGGAGAAAAAAAGGTGGAGAGGTTTATTGGTTGAGAGAGAGAGAGAGAGAGAGAGAGAGAGAGAGAGAGAGAGAGAGAGAGAGAGAGAGAGAGAGAGAGAGAGAGAGAGAGAGAGATTCAGAAGGACAAACATTCAAGCAGACAGACAGCGAGAGACAGTAATGGTAGTGTGGAAGAGGAAGAAGAAGAGGAGCAGGAGGAGAAGAAGGAGGAGGAGGAGGAGGAGGAGGAGGAGGAGGAGGAGGAGGAGGAGGCCAGTACGTACAGAGGGCGGGGAGGAGGCGATGGTGATGCAGCAGAGTTGAAGTGTGGAGCAAATGCGTCGCCTCCCATGACTCGCAAGAAGGCGGTGAACTCAAGTGTGGTGATGATGATGATAATGACGATGATAGTGCCGCGCGAGTATGGCCGGGCGAGAAGTACCGACCCTCCAACCAACCATCCAGCCAGCCAACCATCCAGCCATTCAACCAACCATCCGACCATCCATCTAACCATCCATCCATCTAGTCACCCATCCTTTCAACCAACCATCCAAACAGCCAACTATCCATTCAACCAACCAACCATTCAACCATCCAGCCAACCATCCAAACCACCAACCACGTCTCTTATTTAACCAGGGAATTTATTTATTTATTTACCACCTTCGCTGTATCGCTCGTGTGTATATAAGGATTCCACAGATTTTCCTTCCAGAATTTTGATTACTTCTCCATGCGTGAAATTTGCTGTCGACAGTAATTAAGAGCGCCGGAGAACTGGGCTGGGTAGAGGAGGAGGCGGTGGAAGAGGAGGAGGAGGAGGAGGAGGTGGGGATGAAGGAGGACGAGGAGGGAGAGAGATGGCATTTGTGAGGCAAAGACAGTGGAGGCACAAGAGCAGCAAACACAGGGGCAGGCAGACAAGCAGACAGGCAGGGGCGGGGTGTGTTAGGAGGGAGGGACGGCAGTTGTGAGGCAAAGACAGTAGAAGCATAGGAAGGCACACACGGGGCAGGCAGACAGGCAGACAGGCAGGGGCGGGGTGTGTTCCAGGGGTTGACTCAGCCTGCACCACAACCTCCCTCCTCATACTGGTTCTCGCCCCGACAGTCCACAGCAGCTGCACCTAATGACTCGCTCGTCATCCCAGGCGTTCCTCGCTCTCTCCTCTCTCTGTCTCTCTCACACTCTCTCTTAGGTCTCCACGTGCGAGGCGAAAAAAAAAAAAAAAAAAGAAATCACAAGACGTAGTGGACAGTGACGGTTTCTCCTTGACCTCCCTCTACATTGTATCATCCACATCCGCAACCTGACCGTCGCCTGAGGTCTCCTGGCGGTGGCGGGGCGAGGGCGGCCTCCAGCAGCCCGCCCGGAGAAGGCTGTCCCCCCTGCGGCGCGGGGTGAAAGGGCCAGCTCGGGTTACCTTCGACATTCACACCACAGCCCCGACCGCCCTCCTCCCTCGCTTCGTTTCCTTTCTGTAATTTATGGACGCTTGGAGGAGAGTCGTGGGGAGAGATTAAGCATCACACTAGCAAGCTCGTGGTCTCCTCGCTGCCCTACAGTGTGCACATGTATCAGGACCTTAAGGAGACGGGGCACGGGGCAGGGCAAGGCGGCGGGTTGGCTGAGGGCGGTGTGGGGAGACGCGTTGGCTCGAGCGAAGAATATCTCACGCGTCGAGGCAGGCGTGACCGTCCTCACACCTCGCCCGGCCGCCCCCACACCCCGTGACCCGCGGTGGTGGTAGGAGTGGTTGTGGTGGTGGTGGTGGTGGTGGTGGTGGTGGTGGAGGTGGTGGTAGTGGTGGTGGTGGCTGTGGAGCAATACTCGTCAGCGACTTTAAATTAATGTTGATGATTCCGCTTCACCTGGCGCGGCCCTTGAGGTGAGGTTCTGCGACTCATTAGACGAACTACGTACAGCCTCGCATTTCCCTCCTACTCCACGACACACACACACACACACACACACACACACACACACACACACACACACACACACACACGAACACTGCACCCTTAACCACCACACATCCACCACCACCACCACCACCGCCGCCACCACAGCGTCACACAGACATACTAGTGGCGGTGGGTGCTGCGTTACGCCATGGCATCAAATTAGTAGCAATAGGGGCGGCGGCTCCACAACAGCGCCTCATTAACCAATCACCCAGTGCCTCCCGGCGGGCGCGGCACACTCCCGGCAGTCACCCGTGGCCAAGCAATTAGAATTAAACGAGCGGTGGTGCAATTATCTCTATCTGAAGACGGTGGCGGCGGCGGTAACGGTGGCGGTGGTGGCGGTGGTGGTGGTGCTGGCGGTACGGGGAGGGAGGGAAGGAGGCGGAGGGAGAGGAGGAGGAGGATGAGGAGGAGGCCACGGGGTATTGTGAGTCCAGCTACCCATGATTGGTTTAAGCCTACTAATGATGGCTAATTTGTAAACCGAAATGCATTCTGTGAGCCGTCGGTGTTGGCGCCTCAGCTCCAGCCTCTCCTCCTCGGCCCTCTCCTGCGTCAGTTTGCGATTACTGACGCTGTGGTGGTGTTGTGAGACCAGCGCTGGTGTGGTGTGGTGTGGTGTGGTGTTGCGGGCGTACTGCAGTGGTGTGTGTGTATGTGTGTGTGTGTGTGTGTGTGTGTGTGTGTGTGTGTGTGTGTGTGTGTGTGTGTCTGTGTGTGTGTAACAGTGAGGAATGAGAATTACTAAACAAACGCAAAAAATAAAAGGAAGACATGAGAGAAAGAGAAAAAAAAGAATATGTAGTGTGAGAAAGAAGTGGGTACGTGAGGAGATAAAAGAGAAGTGGGAGAAGACAAGAAGAAAAGGCGTAAGACGGAGAAATAGGAGCGAAGCAGCGAAGGAGCAATGAAAGAGTGTAAAAGAAAAGAGAAAGTGAGGGAATGAGGGCACGACAATATGGGGAGTGAAGGAAGTGAAGGAAAGGGAGATGGGGAAAATGAATAAGTACAGGGCATTAGAGGAGGAGAGAAAAAGCAATAAGACGAATGAGAAGGATAAGAAAAGGGATGAATAAGTAAAGGAGAAAGCGGAGGAGAGGTGAAAGATTAAGAGAAGTACATGAATGAAAGGGAGAGAACGAAGGGAAAGAAGGCCTATGTAAGTTTAAATAGTGAAAGAAAACGAGTGTGCGAAAAATAATGAGTGAACAAGTTACAAGGACTACAGAAATTATGTGGGATGGAAGGAATGTGCGAAAATGTGAGAGGTAAAAAAAAGATAAATAAAGGTAAGAGTGCGGGGGTGGGAAGAAAATAATAATGATAAGAGAAAAGGAACAAATGGGCGAGAGAAGAGTGAGTGAAGGAGTATGGAGTGAGGCAGTAAGGATGCACAGAACAGGCCTGGAGGAAGGAGTGGTGGCCGGCGGGTGAGCAGGCTTTTGTAGGCCGAGTGTGAATACAGACACTGGCCCGGCCCGCACACACACACACACACACACACACACACACACACACACACACACACACACCTAACATATTCACATTCATATCAGCTACACCCACGATCTCTTCCTTCTCCTCCTTCACCGCCTCCTCCTCCTCCTCCTCCTCCTCCTCCTCCTCCTCCTCCTCCTCCTCCTCCTCCTCCTCCTCCTCCTCCTCCTCCACCTCTAATCCTTCGTCAAGTACTGTACCTCAGACGCCCATTACCAGCCGGAAGTAAACTCATCATTATAAACATCATTATATCCATTTTCCCTTTTTTTTTGTCGTTTCATCATCATTATCGAAATGAAAGTGAACAAAAGACTGTCTTCAATGGTATCGCTTTCACCGTCGTCATTATCAGCCATCACA